>NC_142031.1:0-12500 GCF_982192425.1 Myodes glareolus
ACCCTAACCCTAACCCTAACCCTAACCCTAACCCTAACCCTAACCCTAACCCTAACCCTAACCCTAACCCTAACCCTAACCCTAACCCTAACCCTAACCCTAACCCTAACCCTAACCCTAACCCTAACCCTAACCCTAACCCTAACCCTAACCCTAACCCTAACCCTAACCCTAACCCTAACCCTAACCCTAACCCTAACCCTAACCCTAACCCTAACCCTAACCCTAACCCTAACCCTAACCCTAACCCTAACCCTAACCCTAACCCTAACCCTAACCCTAACCCTAACCCTAACCCTAACCCTAACCCTAACCCTAACCCTAACCCTAACCCTAACCCTAACCCTAACCCTAACCCTAACCCTAACCCTAACCCTAACCCTAACCCTAACCCTAACCCTAACCCTAACCCTAACCCTAACCCTAACCCTAACCCTAACCCTAACCCTAACCCTAACCCTAACCCTAACCCTAACCCTAACCCTAACCCTAACCCTAACCCTAACCCTAACCCTAACCCTAACCCTAACCCTAACCCTAACCCTAACCCTAACCCTAACCCTAACCCTAACCCTAACCCTAACCCTAACCCTAACCCTAACCCTAACCCTAACCCTAACCCTAACCCTAACCCTAACCCTAACCCTAACCCTAACCCTAACCCTAACCCTAACCCTAACCCTAACCCTAACCCTAACCCTAACCCTAACCCTAACCCTAACCCTAACCCTAACCCTAACCCTAACCCTAACCCTAACCCTAACCCTAACCCTAACCCTAACCCTAACCCTAACCCTAACCCTAACCCTAACCCTAACCCTAACCCTAACCCTAACCCTAACCCTAACCCTAACCCTAACCCTAACCCTAACCCTAACCCTAACCCTAACCCTAACCCTAACCCTAACCCTAACCCTAACCCTAACCCTAACCCTAACCCTAACCCTAACCCTAACCCTAACCCTAACCCTAACCCTAACCCTAACCCTAACCCTAACCCTAACCCTAACCCTAACCCTAACCCTAACCCTAACCCTAACCCTAACCCTAACCCTAACCCTAACCCTAACCCTAACCCTAACCCTAACCCTAACCCTAACCCTAACCCTAACCCTAACCCTAACCCTAACCCTAACCCTAACCCTAACCCTAACCCTAACCCTAACCCTAACCCTAACCCTAACCCTAACCCTAACCCTAACCCTAACCCTAACCCTAACCCTAACCCTAACCCTAACCCTAACCCTAACCCTAACCCTAACCCTAACCCTAACCCTAACCCTAACCCTAACCCTAACCCTAACCCTAACCCTAACCCTAACCCTAACCCTAACCCTAACCCTAACCCTAACCCTAACCCTAACCCTAACCCTAACCCTAACCCTAACCCTAACCCTAACCCTAACCCTAACCCTAACCCTAACCCTAACCCTAACCCTAACCCTAACCCTAACCCTAACCCTAACCCTAACCCTAACCCTAACCCTAACCCTAACCCTAACCCTAACCCTAACCCTAACCCTAACCCTAACCCTAACCCTAACCCTAACCCTAACCCTAACCCTAACCCTAACCCTAACCCTAACCCTAACCCTAACCCTAACCCTAACCCTAACCCTAACCCTAACCCTAACCCTAACCCTAACCCTAACCCTAACCCTAACCCTAACCCTAACCCTAACCCTAACCCTAACCCTAACCCTAACCCTAACCCTAACCCTAACCCTAACCCTAACCCTAACCCTAACCCTAACCCTAACCCTAACCCTAACCCTAACCCTAACCCTAACCCTAACCCTAACCCTAACCCTAACCCTAACCCTAACCCTAACCCTAACCCTAACCCTAACCCTAACCCTAACCCTAACCCTAACCCTAACCCTAACCCTAACCCTAACCCTAACCCTAACCCTAACCCTAACCCTAACCCTAACCCTAACCCTAACCCTAACCCTAACCCTAACCCTAACCCTAACCCTAACCCTAACCCTAACCCTAACCCTAACCCTAACCCTAACCCTAACCCTAACCCTAACCCTAACCCTAACCCTAACCCTAACCCTAACCCTAACCCTAACCCTAACCCTAACCCTAACCCTAACCCTAACCCTAACCCTAACCCTAACCCTAACCCTAACCCTAACCCTAACCCTAACCCTAACCCTAACCCTAACCCTAACCCTAACCCTAACCCTAACCCTAACCCTAACCCTAACCCTAACCCTAACCCTAACCCTAACCCTAACCCTAACCCTAACCCTAACCCTAACCCTAACCCTAACCCTAACCCTAACCCTAACCCTAACCCTAACCCTAACCCTAACCCTAACCCTAACCCTAACCCTAACCCTAACCCTAACCCTAACCCTAACCCTAACCCTAACCCTAACCCTAACCCTAACCCTAACCCTAACCCTAACCCTAACCCTAACCCTAACCCTAACCCTAACCCTAACCCTAACCCTAACCCTAACCCTAACCCTAACCCTAACCCTAACCCTAACCCTAACCCTAACCCTAACCCTAACCCTAACCCTAACCCTAACCCTAACCCTAACCCTAACCCTAACCCAAACCCTAACCCTAACCCTAACCCTAACCCTAACCCTAACCCTAACCCTAACCCTAACCCTAACCCTAACCCTAACCCTAACCCTAACCCTAACCCTAACCCTAACCCTAACCCTAACCCTAACCCTAACCCTAACCCTAACCCTAACCCTAACCCTAACCCTAACCCTAACCCTAACCCTAACCCTAACCCTAACCCTAACCCTAACCCTAACCCTAACCCTAACCCTAACCCTAACCCTAACCCTAACCCTAACCCTAACCCTAACCCTAACCCTAACCCTAACCCTAACCCTAACCCTAACCCTAACCCTAACCCTAACCCTAACCCTAACCCTAACCCTAACCCTAACCCTAACCCTAACCCTAACCCTAACCCTAACCCTAACCCTAACCCTAACCCTAACCCTAACCCTAACCCTAACCCTAACCCTAACCCTAACCCTAACCCTAACCCTAACCCTAACCCTAACCCTAACCCTAACCCTAACCCTAACCCTAACCCTAACCCTAACCCTAACCCTAACCCTAACCCTAACCCTAACCCTAACCCTAACCCTAACCCTAACCCTAACCCTAACCCTAACCCTAACCCTAACCCTAACCCTAACCCTAACCCTAACCCTAACCCTAACCCTAACCCTAACCCTAACCCTAACCCTAACCCTAACCCTAACCCTAACCCTAACCCTAACCCTAACCCTAACCCTAACCCTAACCCTAACCCTAACCCTAACCCTAACCCTAACCCTAACCCTAACCCTAACCCTAACCCTAACCCTAACCCTAACCCTAACCCTAACCCTAACCCTAACCCTAACCCTAACCCTAACCCTAACCCTAACCCTAACCCTAACCCTAACCCTAACCCTAACCCTAACCCTAACCCTAACCCTAACCCTAACCCTAACCCTAACCCTAACCCTAACCCTAACCCTAACCCTAACCCTAACCCTAACCCTAACCCTAACCCTAACCCTAACCCTAACCCTAACCCTAACCCTAACCCTAACCCTAACCCTAACCCTAACCCTAACCCTAACCCTAACCCTAACCCTAACCCTAACCCTAACCCTAACCCTAACCCTAACCCTAACCCTAACCCTAACCCTAACCCTAACCCTAACCCTAACCCTAACCCTAACCCTAACCCTAACCCTAACCCTAACCCTAACCCTAACCCTAACCCTAACCCTAACCCTAACCCTAACCCTAACCCTAACCCTAACCCTAACCCTAACCCTAACCCTAACCCTAACCCTAACCCTAACCCTAACCCTAACCCTAACCCTAACCCTAACCCTAACCCTAACCCTAACCCTAACCCTAACCCTAACCCTAACCCTAACCCTAACCCTAACCCTAACCCTAACCCTAACCCTAACCCTAACCCTAACCCTAACCCTAACCCTAACCCTAACCCTAACCCTAACCCTAACCCTAACCCTAACCCTAACCCTAACCCTAACCCTAACCCTAACCCTAACCCTAACCCTAACCCTAACCCTAACCCTAACCCTAACCCTAACCCTAACCCTAACCCTAACCCTAACCCTAACCCTAACCCTAACCCTAACCCTAACCCTAACCCTAACCCTAACCCTAACCCTAACCCTAACCCTAACCCTAACCCTAACCCTAACCCTAACCCTAACCCTAACCCTAACCCTAACCCTAACCCTAACCCTAACCCTAACCCTAACCCTAACCCTAACCCTAACCCTAACCCTAACCCTAACCCTAACCCTAACCCTAACCCTAACCCTAACCCTAACCCTAACCCTAACCCTAACCCTAACCCTAACCCTAACCCTAACCCTAACCCTAACCCTAACCCTAACCCTAACCCTAACCCTAACCCTAACCCTAACCCTAACCCTAACCCTAACCCTAACCCTAACCCTAACCCTAACCCTAACCCTAACCCTAACCCTAACCCTAACCCTAACCCTAACCCTAACCCTAACCCTAACCCTAACCCTAACCCTAACCCTAACCCTAACCCTAACCCTAACCCTAACCCTAACCCTAACCCTAACCCTAACCCTAACCCTAACCCTAACCCTAACCCTAACCCTAACCCTAACCCTAACCCTAACCCTAACCCTAACCCTAACCCTAACCCTAACCCTAACCCTAACCCTAACCCTAACCCTAACCCTAACCCTAACCCTAACCCTAACCCTAACCCTAACCCTAACCCTAACCCTAACCCTAACCCTAACCCTAACCCTAACCCTAACCCTAACCCTAACCCTAACCCTAACCCTAACCCTAACCCTAACCCTAACCCTAACCCTAACCCTAACCCTAACCCTAACCCTAACCCTAACCCTAACCCTAACCCTAACCCTAACCCTAACCCTAACCCTAACCCTAACCCTAACCCTAACCCTAACCCTAACCCTAACCCTAACCCTAACCCTAACCCTAACCCTAACCCTAACCCTAACCCTAACCCTAACCCTAACCCTAACCCTAACCCTAACCCTAACCCTAACCCTAACCCTAACCCTAACCCTAACCCTAACCCTAACCCTAACCCTAACCCTAACCCTAACCCTAACCCTAACCCTAACCCTAACCCTAACCCTAACCCTAACCCTAACCCTAACCCTAACCCTAACCCTAACCCTAACCCTAACCCTAACCCTAACCCTAACCCTAACCCTAACCCTAACCCTAACCCTAACCCTAACCCTAACCCTAACCCTAACCCTAACCCTAACCCTAACCCTAACCCTAACCCTAACCCTAACCCTAACCCTAACCCTAACCCTAACCCTAACCCTAACCCTAACCCTAACCCTAACCCTAACCCTAACCCTAACCCTAACCCTAACCCTAACCCTAACCCTAACCCTAACCCTAACCCTAACCCTAACCCTAACCCTAACCCTAACCCTAACCCTAACCCTAACCCTAACCCTAACCCTAACCCTAACCCTAACCCTAACCCTAACCCTAACCCTAACCCTAACCCTAACCCTAACCCTAACCCTAACCCTAACCCTAACCCTAACCCTAACCCTAACCCTAACCCTAACCCTAACCCTAACCCTAACCCTAACCCTAACCCTAACCCTAACCCTAACCCTAACCCTAACCCTAACCCTAACCCTAACCCTAACCCTAACCCTAACCCTAACCCTAACCCTAACCCTAACCCTAACCCTAACCCTAACCCTAACCCTAACCCTAACCCTAACCCTAACCCTAACCCTAACCCTAACCCTAACCCTAACCCTAACCCTAACCCTAACCCTAACCCTAACCCTAACCCTAACCCTAACCCTAACCCTAACCCTAACCCTAACCCTAACCCTAACCCTAACCCTAACCCTAACCCTAACCCTAACCCTAACCCTAACCCTAACCCTAACCCTAACCCTAACCCTAACCCTAACCCTAACCCTAACCCTAACCCTAACCCTAACCCTAACCCTAACCCTAACCCTAACCCTAACCCTAACCCTAACCCTAACCCTAACCCTAACCCTAACCCTAACCCTAACCCTAACCCTAACCCTAACCCTAACCCTAACCCTAACCCTAACCCTAACCCTAACCCTAACCCTAACCCTAACCCTAACCCTAACCCTAACCCTAACCCTAACCCTAACCCTAACCCTAACCCTAACCCTAACCCTAACCCTAACCCTAACCCTAACCCTAACCCTAACCCTAACCCTAACCCTAACCCTAACCCTAACCCTAACCCTAACCCTAACCCTAACCCTAACCCTAACCCTAACCCTAACCCTAACCCTAACCCTAACCCTAACCCTAACCCTAACCCTAACCCTAACCCTAACCCTAACCCTAACCCTAACCCTAACCCTAACCCTAACCCTAACCCTAACCCTAACCCTAACCCTAACCCTAACCCTAACCCTAACCCTAACCCTAACCCTAACCCTAACCCTAACCCTAACCCTAACCCTAACCCTAACCCTAACCCTAACCCTAACCCTAACCCTAACCCTAACCCTAACCCTAACCCTAACCCTAACCCTAACCCTAACCCTAACCCTAACCCTAACCCTAACCCTAACCCTAACCCTAACCCTAACCCTAACCCTAACCCTAACCCTAACCCTAACCCTAACCCTAACCCTAACCCTAACCCTAACCCTAACCCTAACCCTAACCCTAACCCTAACCCTAACCCTAACCCTAACCCTAACCCTAACCCTAACCCTAACCCTAACCCTAACCCTAACCCTAACCCTAACCCTAACCCTAACCCTAACCCTAACCCTAACCCTAACCCTAACCCTAACCCTAACCCTAACCCTAACCCTAACCCTAACCCTAACCCTAACCCTAACCCTAACCCTAACCCTAACCCTAACCCTAACCCTAACCCTAACCCTAACCCTAACCCTAACCCTAACCCTAACCCTAACCCTAACCCTAACCCTAACCCTAACCCTAACCCTAACCCTAACCCTAACCCTAACCCTAACCCTAACCCTAACCCTAACCCTAACCCTAACCCTAACCCTAACCCTAACCCTAACCCTAACCCTAACCCTAACCCTAACCCTAACCCTAACCCTAACCCTAACCCTAACCCTAACCCTAACCCTAACCCTAACCCTAACCCTAACCCTAACCCTAACCCTAACCCTAACCCTAACCCTAACCCTAACCCTAACCCTAACCCTAACCCTAACCCTAACCCTAACCCTAACCCTAACCCTAACCCTAACCCTAACCCTAACCCTAACCCTAACCCTAACCCTAACCCTAACCCTAACCCTAACCCTAACCCTAACCCTAACCCTAACCCTAACCCTAACCCTAACCCTAACCCTAACCCTAACCCTAACCCTAACCCTAACCCTAACCCTAACCCTAACCCTAACCCTAACCCTAACCCTAACCCTAACCCTAACCCTAACCCTAACCCTAACCCTAACCCTAACCCTAACCCTAACCCTAACCCTAACCCTAACCCTAACCCTAACCCTAACCCTAACCCTAACCCTAACCCTAACCCTAACCCTAACCCTAACCCTAACCCTAACCCTAACCCTAACCCTAACCCTAACCCTAACCCTAACCCTAACCCTAACCCTAACCCTAACCCTAACCCTAACCCTAACCCTAACCCTAACCCTAACCCTAACCCTAACCCTAACCCTAACCCTAACCCTAACCCTAACCCTAACCCTAACCCTAACCCTAACCCTAACCCTAACCCTAACCCTAACCCTAACCCTAACCCTAACCCTAACCCTAACCCTAACCCTAACCCTAACCCTAACCCTAACCCTAACCCTAACCCTAACCCTAACCCTAACCCTAACCCTAACCCTAACCCTAACCCTAACCCTAACCCTAACCCTAACCCTAACCCTAACCCTAACCCTAACCCTAACCCTAACCCTAACCCTAACCCTAACCCTAACCCTAACCCTAACCCTAACCCTAACCCTAACCCTAACCCTAACCCTAACCCTAACCCTAACCCTAACCCTAACCCTAACCCTAACCCTAACCCTAACCCTAACCCTAACCCTAACCCTAACCCTAACCCTAACCCTAACCCTAACCCTAACCCTAACCCTAACCCTAACCCTAACCCTAACCCTAACCCTAACCCTAACCCTAACCCTAACCCTAACCCTAACCCTAACCCTAACCCTAACCCTAACCCTAACCCTAACCCTAACCCTAACCCTAACCCTAACCCTAACCCTAACCCTAACCCTAACCCTAACCCTAACCCTAACCCTAACCCTAACCCTAACCCTAACCCTAACCCTAACCCTAACCCTAACCCTAACCCTAACCCTAACCCTAACCCTAACCCTAACCCTAACCCTAACCCTAACCCTAACCCTAACCCTAACCCTAACCCTAACCCTAACCCTAACCCTAACCCTAACCCTAACCCTAACCCTAACCCTAACCCTAACCCTAACCCTAACCCTAACCCTAACCCTAACCCTAACCCTAACCCTAACCCTAACCCTAACCCTAACCCTAACCCTAACCCTAACCCTAACCCTAACCCTAACCCTAACCCTAACCCTAACCCTAACCCTAACCCTAACCCTAACCCTAACCCTAACCCTAACCCTAACCCTAACCCTAACCCTAACCCTAACCCTAACCCTAACCCTAACCCTAACCCTAACCCTAACCCTAACCCTAACCCTAACCCTAACCCTAACCCTAACCCTAACCCTAACCCTAACCCTAACCCTAACCCTAACCCTAACCCTAACCCTAACCCTAACCCTAACCCTAACCCTAACCCTAACCCTAACCCTAACCCTAACCCTAACCCTAACCCTAACCCTAACCCTAACCCTAACCCTAACCCTAACCCTAACCCTAACCCTAACCCTAACCCTAACCCTAACCCTAACCCTAACCCTAACCCTAACCCTAACCCTAACCCTAACCCTAACCCTAACCCTAACCCTAACCCTAACCCTAACCCTAACCCTAACCCTAACCCTAACCCTAACCCTAACCCTAACCCTAACCCTAACCCTAACCCTAACCCTAACCCTAACCCTAACCCTAACCCTAACCCTAACCCTAACCCTAACCCTAACCCTAACCCTAACCCTAACCCTAACCCTAACCCTAACCCTAACCCTAACCCTAACCCTAACCCTAACCCTAACCCTAACCCTAACCCTAACCCTAACCCTAACCCTAACCCTAACCCTAACCCTAACCCTAACCCTAACCCTAACCCTAACCCTAACCCTAACCCTAACCCTAACCCTAACCCTAACCCTAACCCTAACCCTAACCCTAACCCTAACCCTAACCCTAACCCTAACCCTAACCCTAACCCTAACCCTAACCCTAACCCTAACCCTAACCCTAACCCTAACCCTAACCCTAACCCTAACCCTAACCCTAACCCTAACCCTAACCCTAACCCTAACCCTAACCCTAACCCTAACCCTAACCCTAACCCTAACCCTAACCCTAACCCTAACCCTAACCCTAACCCTAACCCTAACCCTAACCCTAACCCTAACCCTAACCCTAACCCTAACCCTAACCCTAACCCTAACCCTAACCCTAACCCTAACCCTAACCCTAACCCTAACCCTAACCCTAACCCTAACCCTAACCCTAACCCTAACCCTAACCCTAACCCTAACCCTAACCCTAACCCTAACCCTAACCCTAACCCTAACCCTAACCCTAACCCTAACCCTAACCCTAACCCTAACCCTAACCCTAACCCTAACCCTAACCCTAACCCTAACCCTAACCCTAACCCTAACCCTAACCCTAACCCTAACCCTAACCCTAACCCTAACCCTAACCCTAACCCTAACCCTAACCCTAACCCTAACCCTAACCCTAACCCTAACCCTAACCCTAACCCTAACCCTAACCCTAACCCTAACCCTAACCCTAACCCTAACCCTAACCCTAACCCTAACCCTAACCCTAACCCTAACCCTAACCCTAACCCTAACCCTAACCCTAACCCTAACCCTAACCCTAACCCTAACCCTAACCCTAACCCTAACCCTAACCCTAACCCTAACCCTAACCCTAACCCTAACCCTAACCCTAACCCTAACCCTAACCCTAACCCTAACCCTAACCCTAACCCTAACCCTAACCCTAACCCTAACCCTAACCCTAACCCTAACCCTAACCCTAACCCTAACCCTAACCCTAACCCTAACCCTAACCCTAACCCTAACCCTAACCCTAACCCTAACCCTAACCCTAACCCTAACCCTAACCCTAACCCTAACCCTAACCCTAACCCTAACCCTAACCCTAACCCTAACCCTAACCCTAACCCTAACCCTAACCCTAACCCTAACCCTAACCCTAACCCTAACCCTAACCCTAACCCTAACCCTAACCCTAACCCTAACCCTAACCCTAACCCTAACCCTAACCCTAACCCTAACCCTAACCCTAACCCTAACCCTAACCCTAACCCTAACCCTAACCCTAACCCTAACCCTAACCCTAACCCTAACCCTAACCCTAACCCTAACCCTAACCCTAACCCTAACCCTAACCCTAACCCTAACCCTAACCCTAACCCTAACCCTAACCCTAACCCTAACCCTAACCCTAACCCTAACCCTAACCCTAACCCTAACCCTAACCCTAACCCTAACCCTAACCCTAACCCTAACCCTAACCCTAACCCTAACCCTAACCCTAACCCTAACCCTAACCCTAACCCTAACCCTAACCCTAACCCTAACCCTAACCCTAACCCTAACCCTAACCCTAACCCTAACCCTAACCCTAACCCTAACCCTAACCCTAACCCTAACCCTAACCCTAACCCTAACCCTAACCCTAACCCTAACCCTAACCCTAACCCTAACCCTAACCCTAACCCTAACCCTAACCCTAACCCTAACCCTAACCCTAACCCTAACCCTAACCCTAACCCTAACCCTAACCCTAACCCTAACCCTAACCCTAACCCTAACCCTAACCCTAACCCTAACCCTAACCCTAACCCTAACCCTAACCCTAACCCTAACCCTAACCCTAACCCTAACCCTAACCCTAACCCTAACCCTAACCCTAACCCTAACCCTAACCCTAACCCTAACCCTAACCCTAACCCTAACCCTAACCCTAACCCTAACCCTAACCCTAACCCTAACCCTAACCCTAACCCTAACCCTAACCCTAACCCTAACCCTAACCCTAACCCTAACCCTAACCCTAACCCTAACCCTAACCCTAACCCTAACCCTAACCCTAACCCTAACCCTAACCCTAACCCTAACCCTAACCCTAACCCTAACCCTAACCCTAACCCTAACCCTAACCCTAACCCTAACCCTAACCCTAACCCTAACCCTAACCCTAACCCTAACCCTAACCCTAACCCTAACCCTAACCCTAACCCTAACCCTAACCCTAACCCTAACCCTAACCCTAACCCTAACCCTAACCCTAACCCTAACCCTAACCCTAACCCTAACCCTAACCCTAACCCTAACCCTAACCCTAACCCTAACCCTAACCCTAACCCTAACCCTAACCCTAACCCTAACCCTAACCCTAACCCTAACCCTAACCCTAACCCTAACCCTAACCCTAACCCTAACCCTAACCCTAACCCTAACCCTAACCCTAACCCTAACCCTAACCCTAACCCTAACCCTAACCCTAACCCTAACCCTAACCCTAACCCTAACCCTAACCCTAACCCTAACCCTAACCCTAACCCTAACCCTAACCCTAACCCTAACCCTAACCCTAACCCTAACCCTAACCCTAACCCTAACCCTAACCCTAACCCTAACCCTAACCCTAACCCTAACCCTAACCCTAACCCTAACCCTAACCCTAACCCTAACCCTAACCCTAACCCTAACCCTAACCCTAACCCTAACCCTAACCCTAACCCTAACCCTAACCCTAACCCTAACCCTAACCCTAACCCTAACCCTAACCCTAACCCTAACCCTAACCCTAACCCTAACCCTAACCCTAACCCTAACCCTAACCCTAACCCTAACCCTAACCCTAACCCTAACCCTAACCCTAACCCTAACCCTAACCCTAACCCTAACCCTAACCCTAACCCTAACCCTAACCCTAACCCTAACCCTAACCCTAACCCTAACCCTAACCCTAACCCTAACCCTAACCCTAACCCTAACCCTAACCCTAACCCTAACCCTAACCCTAACCCTAACCCTAACCCTAACCCTAACCCTAACCCTAACCCTAACCCTAACCCTAACCCTAACCCTAACCCTAACCCTAACCCTAACCCTAACCCTAACCCTAACCCTAACCCTAACCCTAACCCTAACCCTAACCCTAACCCTAACCCTAACCCTAACCCTAACCCTAACCCTAACCCTAACCCTAACCCTAACCCTAACCCTAACCCTAACCCTAACCCTAACCCTAACCCTAACCCTAACCCTAACCCTAACCCTAAC
>NC_142031.1:317500-447500 GCF_982192425.1 Myodes glareolus
CTGCCTCCCAAGCAGCCTCGGCCCCGCCCCGAGGCGCTAGGCGCACTTTCCCGAAAGGCGCGATCCAGCCACCAATTGTGATGCCTGGCGTGCTTTCCCGAAAGGTGCGATCCAGCCGCCAATCGTGAGCTGACACGTAAGATCAGGAGCGGCCAGAGCCATTCAGACTCGGACACGTCTCAGGCTTTGTTCTGCGCGCCAGGGTCCGGGGTCCTTTGCCTTCTACCTCAAGTTGTGCACTCCCAATAAAAGTACATTCTGAGAAGAATCCTGTTGTGGTCGTCTCTTCTGCTGGTGGATGTGGCGTGCCACACAGGCTGACTGGAGATTTATGTGAAGTTCAACAGCAAGTCTCTTGCTAATGTAAATCAGTGGGTTCAGTTTTAAAAGGAAGTATACAAATTAAGAAAGAGGCCAATCAGACAACGTCACACGATAAGAACATTGGGTAATTCAAGAACATCATAAACAAAGTCCACAGTGGTGTCGGGACTGATAACCACAGTTTCCGCCCTTTTGTGAAAGTCCTGGGTCTGAAGATTGGAAACAATCCTTTTCCAAAGTCCTGGCTCCCCATCTTTACCAGCTCTCCCCAGCGCATTCCCAAGATTAGAGACAGAGCTCTGTTATTGCTCTATACATCAGGGCCTTAGAGAAACCTCCTAAAGACTAGGCAGGTTGCCAAACTCAAAGAGGCCTGGTTTCAAGTGTCTTCTAGAAGTTCTGCACATAGCATTTGATGTTTAGGTGTAAGGTCCATTTGGAGTTAATTTGTGGAAGTCGTAATGGGCATCTCATGTACTGTGTAGTACTCCACTACTCAGTCACAATGTAGAAGAGTAGAAATGGTAATATAAAGGATTGACCATTGCTTAGGAGATAGTGAGTCACACAAAGTAGAACTTAACTGAGGGAGGGCTGCCTCAGAAATACTCCAAAGAAAAGTAGTATGTTAATCAGGACTTCATCCAAATCAGCAGGCAGCAGAAAATGACTATGACATACATCAACAAGGCCACACCTCCTAATAGTGCCACTCTCCATGGGAGTTTGGGGGCCATTTTGATACAAACAACAACAGAATCTTGTTGTTCCTTGTAAGTTCCCTTTCAACCATGCTCAATAAGTAAGCTCAAAAAACTCATTGATTCTCCAGGATGGACTTTGGTGAAACTGTACTTTGTATCTTCAGTGGGGCTTATGGTTATAGGATAGAAATTGTTTCCTCCCCCTTCACAGAGAAGAAAATTCTCAGAGCAGATCATAAACATATTTGTTAATGTTCCTGCTTCTCATGGTATTAGAAAAAGGAAGCAGTACATAAAAAGAACATGTTAGAATAATATAAATATGTAAATGACCGTAGTAAAAAAGAACTTAGACATATGAACATGATTATGACTGGATTGTTCCAGGATAAAGAAGACTGGAAAGGTTTTACAAGCTATGAAGGTCTGAGTAAGTTGTTTAAGGTACATAAGGATGAGACTTAGGAATCTTATACTTATTAAACTTTGCAAGGTCAGATTCCAGCTATTTCAAGGACTGGCTAAAAGGTATGTCAAACAAAGTTTACTGAGTTGTATCTGACTATTGAAGTATTATAAAGTAGTAAAAGTACAAAACTAGTATAAAACTGATCTTCTAAGTGTTTAATAATCATTTTTAGAGGCTATTCTAATGTCATTAAAGGGACCAAAAGGCAAAATATTTCTCTCATTTCTAGACAAGGTCAGTGAGGTCCCTAGGAACAAAGACTATTTATTGATCATTTATTGTGCTGTTCATGGAGGCCATGGATAACCCAATCAATGAATTGGAATCATTATCAAGTCTACAAAAGGAGGCTCAATGTGGGAAAGATTTCTTCAAGGCTTCAAAGGAAGCCACAGTACATAAAGCAAAGCTTTTGACTTATCCTCACATTGATGGACAACTGATAATAGAGAGACTTGAAGAATCTGAGATTCCTTCCAAGGACAAGTGACCTCTAAAGACTAGATGCTCAACTGGCCTTGACAAAACAAAAAGAAAGATTAATTCTGGCAACCTACATTGTTCAGTACTCAAGAAGAAATTTAATCAAAGGATTAGAGGATTGGTAACAACATAAGGGGTCACATTCCACAGACATTAGATGTAAGTCTACATGAGATATTATTTAAATAGCAAATCTCACTAATATTTTCTTGATAAAAAGATTCTGTACAGATGTGAGACATCAGACCTTGGCTCCTAGAGCACCTGCACACAGCAAAGAAGGACAAGCCCATGATTGTTTTAAACTCCAAATTAAATGATGCTATATACCTCTCTTCTCCCTATCCAGAAGTCACATGGGAAAAGCATCATGCTGACTTTTGGCTGATGAAACAGGTATAAAAGGATGTGACAGTTGGTTGTGGGCTCATCACTCTGAAGACCAACTTTAAAAGTTAAATGGAAACCTCTAACAGATGGAAGCTATTGTGAGGCCATCAAGAATGTCTTATGGACTTTGGATAAGTCAGTGCTTCCCAGACAACAGTACATCTTTCCAGACAACTCTGTCTACATTTGAGAGTTTAGTCTTTATAAGAAGCTCTGTGGAAGGGTATCATAATACTAACACCTGATGCCCCAAATTCAGCTGAAACAAACCAGATCAGTCATTGCCCCAATCCCAAAATGGTAGTTAGTGTTACCTCTTCAGAGGAAAGTGGGATAAGAACTGGAGGTAGAAATCAACTACACAATTTAGGGAAAAAGAAAAACAACTCTCATGGCTCCCTATTAGCTCCCTCGTGGCTCACAATCTACTTCCCACTGGTGCTCTTGATTGCTAGGCTTGCCCAGAATCCCTCAATAGCTAGAATTGCCCAGCTGAGCCTCAAGACAGTAGCAGTTCCCCTACTAGATGAGCAGAAATCAAATGATTAAGCCAGTACAGACCTTCCCAGCTCTGCCATTCCACCCTAGGGGAAGACAGAGCTCTAGTTTGGAAAATTGGTATTTTACTAGAAACACTTCCAGTCTCTCAGAGCACTTCCTGTTCCTCTTCCAAAATATGGTGTCCCTTGTGTCTGTGTGTGTGTGTTCCATTACAGAGTCACTGACCAGTGTAATCAACCCTTTCCCTCATAGCTCAGATATTCTGAAAACAAACTTAGGTCACATTCAAACATAAACCCTTGATAAAGCAAAATTCATGATTTTGCTAATTTCTGGAATGTCTTAGAGGCAAGAAAGTGATGATGTAAATGATATAATTATAAGCCACAAAAATTAATCTAAAAAGGTGAAACAGGTTTATGGTCATGTACTCCAAAGTTTAGTGATTTATATTAGAACACATCAAATATTAGTAACACATTTTATCTCAGGCCGTACATCTTAAATATGTAAAATAATAGTTCTTTTAGGCAGGGCCACACTATTTTATCCAGTTCTATTTTGGTCAGACTAGTGCAACTAATGTAATTTGGTTTCATAAGTTTGGTTCTTTATCCCAATTCTTGATTCCTTACTCTGTGGATGCAAAAAATGGCCAGTCAGAACATTTAGCAATCATGTAAAATTGATTGACTCACTACCTATTTCTTATGTGAGCTATGGTCTAAGGGGGAATGCTTTCATGCTCCTTCTTGCCCATACCTCTCTGTGCTGGGACTATACCTGATTTACAGTTTGTCAGTGAACTCAATGCTTACATGAGTCCCTCTTCATTTGCAAGTTCACAATAAAATACAGATTATTTGGAGGACAATCATCTATTTTCTTTCTGACTGACCACTTAAGGCCTAGCCTTAAAGCAGTTGAAGGACTTTCTTTCCAGCACTGAGCAACAGAAGCAGGATTAGGTGTTCAAAACAATTCTAAAATACATAGTGTGAGAAAGGTAGGTCTCTATAAATTCAAGGTCAGACTGGTCCTCAACAATAGTTGCAGCACAGTCAAAGATACACAAAGTAACCCTGTCTTGAACAACAAAATGTACTAATTTAGTTGTCTGTGATGTGCCCAACTATAATCCAGGTACATTGGAGATAAGGTGGCCAAATCTCTCTGATTATCTACAAAATACTAGTCTATACACTGAGTTCCAAGACAGCCAGAGATTCATAATCAGTCTATTATTTAAGATAAAAAATAGGAAAGAAAAAAGAACAAATTATTAATAAAAGTAATAAACATGATATTTTTTGGTGTGACTAATTTGGAAAAGTGATGAAGATATAAGGTGATTAATTTATCCTTGGGATCCTAACAAATTTAGATAGATGGCAAAGGATATACACAACTAAGTTAATAAAACTAAGTCATAAAATGAAAACATTCCCATCTCTAAAACCCTTCCCAAACCTCAGCTCCTGTCTCTCCTGTAAGGTGGTCAGATAAGGAGTAAATGTTTCTTCAGTAGACACAGTCTCACCTGGAGGAGTCAGTCTTTTTCCCCAGTAAAATTCCCAGGGAAACTCGAATTTCATGGTGTGTATTATTTCACTAGTTGTTAGCCAAAGGGAGAAATTTAAATGTATCTTGGAAAATTCTTAGTCTTGCCAGGCAGACAATATTGGGAATAAATGGGGTGGAGACTAAAGAGCTTTACATTCCCATGGAGGCGACAAAATGGGGACTGTAGCATACTGACACTGGCAATTACATGAGTTGCCAAAAAAGTAAATAGTGGAAGATCTGGAGAAGGCTGAACCATCATTGTAGAGTGGATACAGAGTAAAGATGGTGCCAACTTACTTAAGTGCACCCTATGCACTGCTCTTTGGCATTTGATCCTTGGGCTTTTGCAAAGCTCCCTCCCTAACAATTCTTTCAACCACAGCCAGCTCCATGTAAGTATCTGATTATTATTTGTAATACTCTTTGTCAAATAGCTTAAGCATGTTCCTGGCTAACTCATATCATAAATTAACCCATTTCTATTAATCTGTATATTGTCACAAGATGTTTTTTGTAAAGCTCCAGCATCTGTCCCCGACTGGCTTCTATTCGACTCTGACATGTTTTTTGCCAACATTCAGTTTGATTTACTGCCTGGCTCTACTCTGCAAAGCCAGTACCTGAAACATATTAGTTATTACCCAATGGTATTCACAGCATACAGAGGGGACTCTCACATCATCTTAAGCTGTAGAGAAAGCTGCTGAGAGTCTGTTCTCATTCTTCTAGGCTTACAACTTTATATTTCTTTATTTCTACATTTCTATTTCTAGAACCCACACTTTTATATTCTTATTCTTGGACACTTTAATTTGACTTATGATTGCCTATAAGTCTATTTCAAAGTGAGGAAATAAAAACATTTTAAAACAAAATACAAGAAAACAGACTTTTAAAGATTCAGTATATACCTAAACAACTCAGTTTATAATTGTTTTATAATTCACAAACATTTTTTTTTTGGTTTTTTGAGACAGGGTTTTTGTGTAGCTTTGGAAAATATCCTGGAACTAGCTCTGGTAGAACTGGCTGGTCTTGAACTCACAGAGATCTGCCTGCCTCTGCCTCCAGAGTACTAGAATTAAAGGCATGCACCACCACCACCTGGGCACAAGCACTTTTAAAATAAGTTTATTGCTATTTTTGTAAATCTTTGCACATGAGAATGAATGTTCTATATATGTACACAGGATCTGGAATAGTAGATATTTATGAGCCTCTCAACTTGAGTGTTGGTATCTGAAATCAGAATATATTAGGAACCACCTGCAAAGACATATTAGCCAATAAATCAAAAGTCTTTAACAGATTAACAGGAACAAGAATAACAGAACCTAAGTAAATAAAGAAGCAAATAATTAATTCTTGGGAACATTATGCTGTGTATAGTAAATTTGCAGCATAAACTGAATACAATTCAATGACAATTTTCAACAATTTATAACAGAAAAGTTGATTACAAAGCTACATTCATAGTGGAAACACTCAGAGTGATCAATGAGATTATGAAAAAATAGTACACAGATTGACATAATATGACTTCATACTGGAAAGTGGAGGTATACATCTTTAATCCCAGCACTTAGGAGGCAGACACAGGCAGATCATTGTGAGTTCAAAGCCAGAAAAACCCAAAACTCAAAAAAAAACCCTTACAACAAAGCTATAACAATCAAAAATTTGAACAATATTTAGAAAAATATTTAGAAAAAATAGAATAATTTAATATCTGCTTCCTGTCACATGGATTATAGCACAAGATATAGATTCTGCCCTACCTACCTCCCCAACACCATGCACACCTGAGAAACCTTGGTAGCTCCTTTTGTCCCTAGCACTAAACATCACTGAATCATATCATTGTGGCTGGTGACAGCAGAAAGTTAGAAGCATTCTAATCATGTATTGACAAAAGACAATCAACATCACCATAGTTCTACCAGCTTTTAAACTATTTGAAATATTTATAAGGCAAACTTGAAAGTGAAATGCAATATTCAGAACTTCTAGGCACCAGACCACAAATTTTCCAATCTGTCTTTACAATGCACACTAAAAGCACGTTCCTATGTGTACACTAGACAATTATATTACAAGCATAGTATCCTACCATACCAGGGCTGCAGAGTTTCCACCTTCCCAGAAAATCTATAATCAGGGAGGATCAGAGGACAAGGACCAATGGCCAGGTCACTACATAGACCAACATAACTATAGCCTGGCTAATGGTCCATCCAAATCCCAGCAGAAATTACAGCTCAACAGACCTTCTCTGAACACTCTACACTATCCATGGCATAGCTGTGGTCTTCCTTACAAATCATTACAACAGAAGCAGAGAAGAAACATGGAAAGAATAACCTGTAAGCTACCTCCCACTAGTATTCCTGCTTGTTAAGACTTCCTAGAGTCCCTCACTGGCTAATACCACCCTGCTGAGCCTCAGAATATTATCAGCTACCCTACTGGGTATAAGAGATCAAATTACTCATATATCACAGAACTTTCTGCCCTGCCCTTCCAGTCCAGTGCACAGGGCCTTAGTCTAGAAAGTTAGTATTTTAGTAGACATTTCTCCACTTTAAAGAGCATATCCTGTTCCTCATCCAAAGCAGAGGATCCTTTGTGTGCACATCCCATTACACACTCAATATGCAGTATAGCCAGCCCATTGCCTTATACCTGGGAAATCCTGCAACCAAGCACAGGTAATATTCACAACTCTTGTTAAACAAAAGCAGGTAATAAATTAGAAGATAATAAGGGGTCAAGGTAAGGCTTGGGGACAGGAAAGAGAATGTGGATATAATATAATCTCAAAAACTATTTTGAAAATTTGAAACAGGCTTTATGGCCATATGCTTCAGAAACTAGGGATTTATATTAGAGCACATCAAAGATTTCTGAAACCTTTTCTCTCAGGGTGTATATTTAAAACCAGTAAAATAACAGTTCTGTTAGGCAGGGCCACATTTTACTCAGATCTATTTTGGTTGAACTACTGTAACTATGGCAATTTGGTTTGATGAGGTCAGTTCTTTATCCAGACTCTTGATTGCCCTAGCCTGTGGACAACAAGAAATGGCTACCAGGACATTTATGGAGCATCTAAAATTGGTAACCTAATTCCTAATTAGGTAATTAGTACATCGCTATACACTGCTAATCTCAACTACTGTTGAAGTAGGAAAGTTATCAAACACTGTCCTGGTCTCTCTCTTTTTGCACTGTGAATATATTAGCTTCAAGCTTGGTATATGTACTCAATTCTTGTACAGATCCCTCTTCAATTATAAGCAAGCATTAAAAGACAGAGATACTGAAGGTCACTCATTAGCTAGTCTATTTTTCCTTCTCACAGACCAGTCAAGGCCTAGTCCTGAAGGAGATGCAGGACTATCTACCCAGCACTGGGCAGCAAAGGCAAGATTAGGTGTTTAAAGCAATTTTCAATTACATAACATGAGACAATAATATTATAAGTTTATAGTCTCCCACACCAGTATGACAGAGCCGGCCCTCCCCAAAAGAATGCACACTCAACAAAGCTCAGAGGCCAAAGACTACTACCCAGGTCATGACACAAACTAATAGAACCTGTCTGGATCATGGTTCATTTCTTTCCAAGCAACTAATAGCTCAGCAAACCTGCTCTTCCTGGTCTGGGGAGAGTGGCCTCTACATTCACCGTGGCATGACTTTGTGGTCCTCCTTACAGCTCCTTAGAGCAAAACAAGAGAATCCTGAAAGAACCTGTAAACTACCTCCTACCCTCATTAGTTAGAATTGCCCAGCTGGGCTTTAAAACATTAGCAGTTACCCTACTGGGTGAGCAGAGATAAAATGTCCCAGTAAGCAAAAATCCTCCAGGTTTGTCCTTCCACACGATGGTCAGACAAGATCATAATCTGGGAAATTTGTAATTTAGTAAAATCTTCTATTCTCCCAGAGCACTTCGCGTTCCTCCTCCAAGAAAACAGGTTCTATGTGTACATATTCCATTACACATTCAAGGTCCAGTGTAGCCAACCCTTTACTTCATAGCAGGGAGGTCCTGTAACCAAACACAGGTCACATTCAAACAGTAATTGTTAAACAAAAAGCCATGAATTAGAACACAATGAAGGGTCTATGGGAGGGCTTAGAGGCAGGAAAGAGATAGTGGAAATAATGTATTTATAATCCTGAAAAATTCTGTTTAAAAGTTGAAAAAGGCTTTTTGGTCATATGCTCCAGAGACCAGGGATTTGTATTAGAGTGAACCAAGTACTACTCACATCATTTCTCTCAGAGTATACATCTTAAACCTGAAAAATAAATCATGGTAAGCAGGGCCCACACCATTTTATCCAGCTCTTCTATATTACTTGAACTTCTGTAACTACAGTAATTAGGCTTAATGATAAGTTCAGTTCTTTATATAGATTCTTGTATGTGTGGTCTGTGGACCCATGAATGGCCAGTCAGTACATTTATTGAACATCTAAAATTGATCACCTCACTACTTACTACTAATGACAGTAACTACTATCACAACAGGAAAGCTTTTAACCTCCTTCTTGCCCATCCCTTTTTCTGTTTTGACTACACTGGCCTTACAATTGGTCAGTGAACTCAGTTCTTACACAGGTTCACTTCACTTGTAAATTCACAATAAAATCTATAGAAATTGGAGATACTCATTCACTAATCTATTTCTCCTTCACACAAATCAGTCAAGGTTCAGCAAGGTGGGAGTTTCTGGACTGTCTTTGCAGCACTAGGTAGCATGGGCATGTGACACTTTAATACAGTTACTGATGATGTAGTGAATCCCCGACCTATAAAAATATGTCCACTACTACTTCAAAACCATATTTTTGCTACCGTTATGAATGAGAATATAAATATCTGTACTTTCTGGTGGTATTAGACCAGTCCTGTGATAGGTTAATTTTATGCCCCAAAATGAGTCATGACCCACCAGCTTGAGAATCACTACTATAAAGTGATATAAATAAAAAGATGAATAAATAAACAGCACTTAAAAATGGAATGAAATCCAAAACCTGGGAAACATTGGAAAATAGGAACAAAGAGATTATAGCAGTAATGCCTTTGAAGGAAATAAAATCTAAAATATAACCAATAATTGACTTCTTAAAATGATAAAAATTATTGAACACTTAGTTATACTGACTTTGAAACAGAGTAGCACTTCCCTGGTAGGGAGAATGCCATTAGTACAAGAACACATAACTTTGTCCCATGTAAAATGCTAGCTGCTGAGAGCTGTAAGTTGAAACACTGAATTACAGTCAATGGCCTGTGTCTCAAACATCTGACCTGACTTAACTGTGTCAACCAGGATTGAACATATCTGCATGGGAGCTCTCACTAATTGGAAACTATATATGTAGTAGTTCAAGCTATCCTCCCTAAACTGTACACCCACTGGTGTCTGTCTTCATTCACATGCGAGGAATTAATGTATGATGGGAAATTACACAGAAAGTCACACACTGCCCTACCAGGTCCCTCTTTGTAATGGATACCTCTGAAGCTCAATCCCTTAAACTTGTGTGATCTAGTTATTGTCCACTCTTTTCCCCTCTTCCAGTGTACACAGTATACTGTTCCTACTCTTCTGGTCTGAAGGGAGAAGCCATGTTCCACACAAATCCTTTTATTGTTATTGCAATGGACGCCCCAAGATATGACTCAAACTGATAATTTTAGAACTCTGTGGTGCAGCATACTTGTAATGCAAAAATTTATGGTGGTTAGCCAAGAGGATAGCAAAGGTAATGTCGTGTGGAGCTACAGACATGATTCAAGTCCACCTTAATCAGTCTAGGGGACATTGACTGTAAACTGCTTTTCTAAAAACTGAAAAATGCAGCTGTCCTAGAATTACAATACTTTCATGGGACGCAGGTTGTGACCCTGTAATGGCCCCTTAAGTAGCATGTTAGAGGTCTTTGACTGGGAAGTGGGTCTTTTGGCTGGTTGTAAATCATAGTTGTCTCATTTGTTATAGGAATGTACCTTAATGGCTTATTAATTCTGGTGAACAAACATTTGCATCTCATGATACTAATGTCTAACAGGCATGATTAGCATACTAATCTTTGGGATGCAGTCCTCTCTTCCTTAAATTCTACTTTGTGTGACTTAATGTCTCCTAAGAACTGGTAAATTCTTATACATTAATTCTATTATCAATTATGCTCTACTTCAGTTTAGCAGTGGAGTGCTACTCTACACAGGAGAAACCATTTACGAGCTCCACACTTAACTACAGATGGATCTTAAACCTAAATGTTAAAAGTGCAGAACTTCTGAAGACACTGGAGATACCAGCAGTCTCTGAGTTTGGCAAATTTGGTGATAACTCTCCACATGCGACAATATAAGCAATAAAGGCAACACCATTTGCGGCTCCCAACACTCTGGTCTGCACAGACACAGTCCAGGCAGTGAAGTTATTCAGAGACTGCCAGCAGGGTGTTGAAAGGACCACTAAGAACTACTTAGGATGAGGCAGGAACACACTTAACTCTGTGTTTGTCCACTGGCTCCCACCCACCCAGGAGAGGACGCACCACACCAGCCACGAGCCACAGCAGGACACTTCACCTAGTTTGCAAACAGCAGCCCCTCAATTGCCAAGCCCAGCCATTCCTCTGCACATGGGGAAAGCAGCCCCATGCACCAAGGCCGGCCACTCCTATCCACCTGGAGACCTTGGCCCCTTACTTACCTTGGCCCACCACTCCTCCAATCTGTGGAGAGCAACCACTCAATCACCATGGTGCAGCTGCCTAGCTGAAAAACTCTCCCCACAAGGGAGCCCAAGGCACAGTGCATGAGAGACTGTGATTTCTTCAGGAAGCGCTAAACTGAAATCCTTGCTCCCAGAAAAACCCTCCCATTTCACTGGTAGAGGTTCTGATTGGTTAGTGAAGTCTGAGTGTCAGAACCAGGTGAGCAGATGGGATACAGAACAGCATTCCCTGGCTGCTAATCTAAAGACAGACATATCCCAGATTGGCTGGAGATCTAAGTCAAAATCAACAGCAAGTCTCTTGCTAATGTAAATCAATGGGTTCGGTTTTAAAAGGAAGTATACAAATTCAGAAAGAGGCTAATCAGACAATGTTGCACAAGAGGAACATTGGGTAAATCAAGAACATTATAAACAAAGTCCACAGTGGTGTCGGGACTGATAACCACAGTTTTCACCCTTATGTGAAAAGCCTTGGGTTCTGAGAATCTGAAACAACCCTTTTCCAAAGGCCCTGACCCCACATCTTTACCAGCTCTCCCAAGTGTATTCCTGAGATTAGAGACAGAGCTCTGTTGTTACTTTATACATCAGGGCCTTAGAGAAACCTCCCAAAGCCTAGGCAGGTTGCCAAAGTCAGAGAAACAATAGTTTCAAGTATTTTCTAAAAGTTCTGCACTTAGCATTTGACAATTAGGAGTAAGGTCCATTTGGAGTTAATTTGTGAAAGTTGAAAATGGGGTCTCATGTACTGTGTAATACACTATGAAGTCGCAATGTAGAAAAGTAGAATTGGTGATATAAAGGATTGACCAATGCTTAGAAGAGAGTAAGCCATACAAAATAGAATTTAACTGAGGGAGGACTGCCTCTGAAATACCCCCAAAGACAAGTACTATTTTAATCAGGACTATTAGAAATTTGGATGCTAAAATGTAAATGTTTATTTACCTTTCATGTATACATATCTGTAGTGAAAAGAGCAAATGAGATGCTCACCCAGAGAAAGGAGAGAGAGTCTGCCTGTGTAACTCTCTAGAGTAAGCTGGAGCATCATAGTTTTAAGAGGGATTTCTGAGTTGTGTTGGACTAGATGCTGTAAACATCAATTCCATGATATTTTGTTATGTATTTGCTGTTTCTTGGTATCAACTACATACTTACATGAAAATACAAAGCACGATTATAGTAGCGATGCCATGTATCATATGAATAATATCTTGTTTTTTATCTAAGGTTTAGTTGAGCAGTTTGTACCTAGAAAATACTAATTTATTACATTATCATATACAGTTTCTACTCAGCTTTCTTTTATTTGTTGTTGCTCAGCACTATCTTAGGACAAACAATTGGTACCTTCCTATGATCAACTGTTCCTGCTTACAAAGAATGACCACCACCAGGTTTGCTGACTGTTAGTATTCCATCATGAAAGAAAGTATCCCCTCCATCTGAGTACACAGCCTCTTT
The DNA here is from genome assembly GCF_982192425.1 of Myodes glareolus. Taxonomy (NCBI): domain Eukaryota; kingdom Metazoa; phylum Chordata; class Mammalia; order Rodentia; family Cricetidae; genus Myodes; species Myodes glareolus. Next base: position 330,174 of record NC_142031.1, read on the forward strand.
TCCAGGCAACAATATGCAGTTCATCCCTCATGATATGTGACCTTGTGGTTTTAGGAATGAGCTAGAGTACATAGCCTGGTAAAGACTTGGGAGGATGTATATTCTGTGTATGCCCCTATGAGAAAGCCATCTTTAAAAGTGGGAATTTACCTTAAATGCTATCAGTCTTACTTCCTACATTCACTGAGAAAGGTATTGTAATGGAGAGTATATGGGCAGTGGAAGTGTAGAAGGTAAGCTCCACATTTGCAGCTATGGGAAAGCCATTGTACATACTGGATGGAGACATGCCTGTGTGTCTGATTTTGGGTATCTTAGTTAGAGCTTCTTTTGCTGTGAGGAGACACCATGATCACAGCAACACTTATAAAGGAAAACATTTGATTGAGGCTGATTTATACTTTCAGAAGATAGTAAAAGTACAAAACTAGTATAAAACTGATCTTCTAGGTGTTTAATAATCATTCTTAGAGGCTATTCTAATGTCATTAGAGGGACCAAAAGGCAGAATATTTCTCTCATTTCTAGACAAGGTCAGTGAGGTCCCTAGGAACAAAGACTATTTATTGATCATTTATTGTGCTGTTCATGGAGGCCATGGATAACCCAATCAATGAATTGGAATCATTATCAAGTCTACAAAAGGAGGCTCAATGTGGGAAAGATTTCTTCAAGGCTTCAAAGGAAGCCACAGTACATAAAGCAAAGCTTTTGACTTATCCTCACATTGATGGACAACTGATAATAGAGAGACTTGAAGAATCTGAGATTCCTTCCAAGGACAAGTGACCTCTAAAGACTAGATGCTCAACTGGCCTTGACAACAAAGAAAAAAAGATTAATTCTGGTAACCTGCATTGTTCAGTACTGAAGAAGAAAATTTAATCAAAGACTAAGAGAATTAGTAACAACACAAGGGTTCACACTCTATAGGCATTAGATGTAAGTCTACATGAGATGTTATTCAGATAGCAAATCTCACTAATATCTTCTTCCTGATAAAAAGATGTTATCCAGATGTGAGACATCAGACCTTGGAACACCTTCCCACAGCAAAGAAGGACAGGCCATTTATTGTTTTAACATTCAAATTAAATGATGCTAAATACCTTTTCTCTCTCTATTCAGAAGCTACATGGGAAGAGCATCATGCTGACTTTTGCCTGATAAAACAGCTATAAAACGGTGTAAAAGTTGGTTGTGGGTTCATCACTCTGGAGACCAACTGTAGAGGTTAAAGGGAAACAACTAATAGACTGGGACTATTGTGAGCTAATCAAGAATGTGTTATGGACTTTTAATATTTTAGTTCTTCCCAGACAACAGTAAAGGAATTCCTTCTCTGTCTACATCTGAGAATTTGGTCTTTATAATGATCCCTCTGTAAGGGTATCACAATACTGCCACCTGATAACCCAAATTCAGGTAGGAAAACCAGATCAGTCACTGCCCCAATCCCACAATGGTAGTTAATGTTACCTGTTCAGAGAAAGGTGGGATAAGAACTGGAGGTAGAAATCAACTAGACCATTTAGGATAATAAAATTAAAACCCCTCATGGCTCTCTATTGGCTCCATCATGGCTCACAATCTACTTCCCACTGGTGTTCCTGATTGCTAGGCTTGCCCAAAGTCCCTCAATAGCTAGTATTACCCAGATGAGCTGCAAGATAGTAGCAGCTCCCCTACAGGACTAAGCCAGCACAGCCCTTCCCTGCTTTGCCATTCCACCTTAGGGGAAGACAGGGCCCTAGTCTGGTAAATTGGTATTTTAGTAGAAAGTCTTCCAATCTCTCAGAAAACTTCCTGTTCCTCTTCCAAGATACAGGGTCCCTTGTGTATGTATTCCATTACAGAGTCACTGACCAGTGTAACCAACCCATTCCCTCAGAGCTAAGAAGTCCTGAAGCCAAACACAGGTCACATTAAAACAGTAACTCTTGTTAAATCAAAATGAGGCCATGAATTAGAAAACAATGAAGTGTCTATGGAAGGTCTTAGAAGCAAGAAAGAGATGATGGAAATGATATAACTATAATCCACAAAATTATTTTAGAAAAATTATTCATAAAAATGCTTTATGATCATGTGCTACAGAAACTAGGGATTTGTATTAGAAAGCACAAAATATTAGTCACACATTTTATCTTAGGCTGTGCATCTTAAATATGTAAAATAACAGTTCTCTTAGGCAGGGCCACACCATTTTATTCAGTTCTATTTTGGTAACTAGTGTAACTATTGTAAATTGGTTTCATGATAAGTTATGTTCTTTATCCAGATTCTTGATTCCTTGCTCTTTGGATTCAAGAAATGGCCAGTCAGAACATTTAATAATCATCTAAAATTGATTACCTCACTACTTATTTCTAATATAAGCTATGGTCTAAGGGGGGAAACTTGCATGCATCTTCTTGGCCATCCCTTTCTGTGCTGGGACTCCACCTGCTTTACAGTTTGTCAGTTGGAGGACACTCATTTACTCATCTATTTCTCTTCTCACTGAACAGTTGAGGCCCAGTCTTGAAGCAGTTGCAGGACTTGCTTTCTGGGAAGCAGAAGCAGGATTAGGTGTTCAAAGAAATTTTCAACTCTGTAGTGTGAGATAAGCCTAAGCTACCAGAGACAGAAATGATCAACAGCATTTGAGAAAAATGGAAAGAAATTCTTAATGACTGGAAACAATATGAAATAGAAACAGATTAGAGCAGTGATGCATATAAAGTAAATAAAATTTAAAAAGTGAAAATAGGAATAATCTTTTCTTTAAAAACATAAATATAATTTTTAAAAACACACAGTTATACTGACTTTGAAAAAAGAGAAAAACATTCCCTGGTAGAGAGATTGACATTAAGAAGATATTACTTCACCATGCCCTATGTGCAATGTCAACTGCTGAGACCTGTGACCTGAAACACACAGCTACAGTTAATGGATATAATGACAGGCAGGATTGAACATATAAGCATAGGAGAGTTCCTTTGTTAGAAATTCAATATTTATTGACTCAAGCTAACCTTCTCGAATTGTACACCCAAAATCTATCCTGCCTTCATTCATATGACATAGATTAACACATGCTGGGAAATTACAAAATCACTGATCCTGTCACATTTAGATGCTATTTCATAATGGTAACTCCAGCAGCTGTTTGCTTACTGACAGTGTATGCAGTAAACTATTCCTCCTCTTCTGGTCTGAAGGTGGAAGCCATGCTCCACATACAAATCCTTTTCCTGTTAATGAAATAGACAGTTGACTATATGACTTGAATATTTAACTTTAGAGCTCAGTGGTGGTTAAGTTCTTTAATCTAAGAATTTAGTTTAATCACAAGGGAAACAAGGTCATTGCTCTAAGGAGCAATGGCATCGGATCAACGCTACCTTATCCAACATACAAAAGTTTGTCTCAGAAACATTTTTCTACAATGCTGGAGGTACTGCTATTCTAGAATTAATATGCCTTTCCAGGAATAAATCATTCACACACTTAAAGTTTAATAGACATGAATTCCTTTAATAACAGTATGCATTCAATGGTGGTTAATGCTAGAAGAGGAAACAACCTGGCCCAGATTTTGCATTCCACATATGCTGTCATCCTCAAGTCCTTTTTTGAGGTTCAGGCCTGAGGTTATACATTGAACAGTTTAAATAGGGACAGGAGGATGCAAGTCTAGCCACTTAGGCAGATGGAGATTTACAGATCAAAACTATCTTTTCGATTATGCATTATGATTGAAATAAAAATATATCAGTATCTTATTGGAGATAAACTCATTCTTGTGGCTATAGTTAACTAGTCAACCATCTTTAAAAGGCTTATATTGTCAGTTCTCTCCTGATCATTCACTGTACTTTTCCCTCATTTTGTGGAGATTTTGGCTTGGAAAATTCTTTAAGCACCAAGTCTAAGTTAGTTTCTGATGCTATCAATCTTCTGAGTCATCAAGGCTGAGGTAAAGATGAACTTAGAACAACCAATCACACCTTACTGCTATTAATGACATTTTCATGGGGCTATGATAAAAAAATAAATAAGTGAAATATTTTTTTCTTGAAGCTAAAGACAACTGTGATGTCTAAAGTCTTTACAAAATCATTTTCAGATATAGAGTTTTTTTCTGTGTGAGTTTATCCCTAGTTCCTGACTTTGAATTGAAACACATAGGCTTTAAAATATTTAGAGCACTAGAAACATGGCTGGGCAGTTAAGAAATGTACAACCCCAGGACCAAGGTCTAATTTTTGACAACTTTCTGTAACTTCTGCTAGAAAATCCTAGGGTCTAAGATTATCAGAAACCAGTATGCACATTCACATACCCACAGAAAAATACACTGATATCACATAATCACAATGAAAACAACTCTTTAAACATATTTTCACTCATGAATGTTTTTCTCTTGCAAGAATTCATGTCTATAATACAGGTGTTAAGGTACCCAGTGGCTTACAGAGTTTTTCTTCACCATGAAGCAATCAGGTAGGCTTGAAGTCTGAGAAATCAATCCTTCTAAGTTGATGGAATAAATCATTTGGGAAGACTTATGAAGTGAGTCCAGTTTCAGGGTCAGGTGTTTCTCTCATTGGCTCTGGATTCAGGAACAAAGTGTGTTTCCTTGTCTCAGTTTTAGAGTCAGAATGTATTTCTTTGGCTCCAGTTTCAGAGTCAAAATCATGTATTTCACTGGCTCTGGTTTCAGGGTCAGGATGTGTTTTTTTTTGACTGGCCCATTTACCCTACACATAGGGCTTCATAAATTCACAAATTCATTTTACCATGAGTTTGTAAGTACAAACAGTATAAAAAGGACATCATAATGCTTGAAAAGATTGTTAACACTGTCAAATTTATTTCTACAGAAGAAATAGTCTTGTGTTTTAGGCAGAGGATTCTTGTTCATTCCTAGCTGCCCAGACCAGAAATAATCACAGAGAAACTATATTAATTAAAACACTGCTTGGCCTAGAATTAGCTCAGGATTCTTATTAGCTAACTCTGACAACTTAAATTAACCCATTCCTATTATTTTGTATTTTACCACAAAATTTGTGATTTACCAGTAAGGGCATCTGTCTCCTTCAGCAGATACATAGAGTCTGACTCCACTTTCTTTTCTCCACTGTCTCTGCTTGGAATTCCTGCCTTGCTCTATGATGCCCTGCCATACGCCCAAAGCAGCTTCTTTATTAAACAGTGGTAACAGAATACATTCACAGCATACAGAGGAGAATCCCAAATCATTGTATAGCTGATTATAAGTGTTTTGGCTAAAGATCTTACCAAATACTTTATAATAAGAAGTCCTCGGAATCTTTTTCATGTAGTCAATGTCTATTGTAATATGCAAGGATTTTAACAGATTGTTGCACACAAAAGTTTTACTCCTAAATAAAGTACAAAACTTTATCACACTGAATACATTCATACGGTTTCTCTGCAGTATGATTTTTTTCTCATGGTTTAGATTATTCATACATGCAAACGCTTTACCACACTATAGAGTTGTATATATAGTATGTATATAATATACATTAATAGAGTTTATCTCCAGTGTGTGATCTTTTATGCATTTGAAGAGTACTGTGAAGTGTAAAGCCTTTACCACACTCATTACATTCATGGGGCTTCTCTCCAGCATGTGTTAGTTCGTCTTTGAAGATGACTATAATAAACAAAGACTTTACCACACTAATTACACACATAATGTTTCTCTCCAGTATGTGTTTTTTCATGCCTGTAAAGATGACTGTGCCATGTAAAGGCTTTAGCACACTGATTACATTCATAGGGTTTCTCTCCAGTATGGGTTCTTTCATGACTTTGAAGATGACTGTGCTGGGCGAAGTCTTTACAACATTGATTACATTCATAGGGCTTTTTCCAGTATGGGTTCTTTTATGTGTTTGGAGAGTGCAGTGATGTACAAAGGCTTTACCACACTGATTATACATTAATAGAATTTGTCTCCAGTATGGGTTCTTTCATGCCTTTGTAGATTACTGTGATGTGCAAAGGCTTCACCACACTGATTACATTCATAGGGTTTCTCTCCAGTATGGGTTCTTTTATGTGTTTGGAGAGTGCAGTGGCATGCAAAGGCTTTACCACACTGATTACATTCATAGGGTTTCTCTCCAGTATGTTTTTTTATGTTTTCGAAGACTACTGTGACATGTAAAGGCTTTAGCACACTGATTACATTCATAGAGTTTCTCTCCAGTATGGATTCTTTCATGCCTTTGTAGATTACTGTGACACACAAAGGCTTTACCACACTGATTACATTCATGGGTTTCTCTCCAGTATGGAATTTTTATGTTTTCGCAGACTACTGTGACATGCAAAGGCTTTACCACACTGATTACATTCATAGGGTTTCTCTTCAGTATGGATTCTTTCATGCCTTTGTAGATGACTGTGACGTGCAAAGGCTTTACCACACTAATTACATTCATAGGGCTTCTCTCCAGTATGGATTCTTTCATGCCTTTGTAGATGACTGTGACGTGCAAAGGCTTTACCACACTGATTACATTCATAGGGCTTCTCTCCAGTATGTGTTCTTTTATGGTTTCGAAGACTACTGTGACATGCAAAGGCTTTACCACACTGATTACATTTATAGGGTTTCTCTCCAGTATGGGTTCTTTTATGTTTTCGAAGACTACTGTGACATGCAAAGGCTTTACCACACTGATTACATTCATAGGGTTTTTCTCCAGTATGGATTCTTTCATGCCTCTGTAGATGCCTGTGCTGTGCAAAGGCTTTACCACACTGATTACATTCATAGGGTTTCTCTCCAGTATGGATTCTTTCATGCCTTTGTAGATGCCTGTGCTGTGCAAAGGCTTTACCACACTGATTACATTCATAGGGTTTCTCTCCAGTATGGGTTCTTTTATGTCCTTGAAGACTACTGTGCTGTGCAAAGGCTTTACCACACTGATTACATTCATAGGGTTTCTCTCCAGTATGGGTTCTTTCATGAATTTGCAGATTACTGTGACATGCAAAGGCTTTACCACACTGATTACATTGATAGGGCTTCTCTCCAGTATGGGTTCTTTTATGGTTTCGAAGACTACTGTGACCAGCAAAGGCTTTACAACACTGATTACATTCATAGGGTTTCTCTCCAGTATGGGCTCTTTCATGACTTTGAAGATGAATTTGCTGTGTGAAGGCCTTGCCACACTGATTACATTCATAGGGTTTCTCTCCAGTATGGGTTCTTTCATGCCTTTGTAGATGACTATGCTGTGCGAAGGCTTTACCACACTGATTACATTCATAGGGCTTCTCTCCAGTATGGGTTCTTTTATGTTTTTGAAGACTACTGTGAACTGCAAAGGCTTTACCACACTGATTACATTCATAGGGTTTCTCTCCAGTATGGGTTCTTTCATGACTTTGAAGATTACTGTGCTGGGCGAAGGCTTTACCACACTGATTACATTCATAGGGCTTCTCTCCAGTATGGGTTCTTTTATGGTTTCGAAGACTACTGTGACATGCAAAGGCTTTACCACACTGATTACATTCATAGGGTTTCTCTCCAGTATGAGTTCTTTCATGACTTTGAAGATCACTGTGACGTGCAAAGGCTTTACCACACTGATCACATTCATAGGGTTTCTCTCCGGTATGGGTTCTTTCATGAATTTGCAGATTACTGTGACTTGTATAGGCTTTACCACACTGATTACATTCATATGGTTTCTCTCCAGTATGGGTTCTTTTATGTTCTTGAAGACTTCTGTGCTGTGCGAAGGCTTTACCACACTGATTACATTCATAGGGTTTCTCTCCAGTATGGGTTCTTTCATGAATTTGCAGATTACTGTGACATGTAAAGGCTTTACCACACTGATTACATTCATAGGGTTTCTTTCTAGTATGGGTTCTTTTATGTTTTCGAAGACTACTGTGACATGCAAAGGCTTTAGCACAGTGATTACATTCATAGGGTTTCTCTCCAGTATGGGTCCTTTCATGAATTTGCAGATTACTGTCACATGCAAAGGCTTTAGCACAGTGATTACATTCATGGGGTTTCTCTCCAGTATGGGTTATTTCATGAGTTTGAAGATGACTGTGCTGCGTGAAGGCTTTACCACATTGATTACATTCATAGGGCTTCTCTCCAGTATGAGTACTTTCATGCCTTTTAAAATCATTGTAATGTGCAAAGGTTTTACCACACTGATAACATTCAAAGGATTTTTCTCCAGTGCATGTTCTTTTATGCATTTGAAGATGACTGTGATGTGAAAAGGCATTACCAAACTCATTTCCTTCATAGGGTTTTAATGTAGTATATGTTTTTTCATGACTGTGAAGATGACTGTCACATGCAAAGGTTTTAACACATTGAGTGTATGCAGAACTTTTCTTTCTAGTTTGACTTTTTTCATGCCTACAATGATAATGGTACATGTGAAAGCATTACTACATTTAATACATTGTTGAATATTTTTGTCTGAATAAATTAATTTTACAATTTAGTCCTATTTTAAAGAGGAATTATATGTTAAGGTTTTATCACCATGTTTACAATCTTCTTTTTCCCCTTCATTAAGGTGTGCTTTTCATCTCTGAAGATAACTGATAACAGTTATCTTTAATAACATGTATCTTTAATACATGGTTCACATTTACAGAATCTTATTTTCTGTATGAGAATTTTCATGTATTTGAAGAGAACTGAAAAAACTTAGAGCTCTACCACTCTTATTGTATTTCTAACATTTCCTATACTGCGAGTGATGCTATCTTTGCTAAGTGAACTAGGACAAACAGGAGTATTTACACAGTCCTAGTACTCATAGTGCTTTTCTGAAATGTGAGTTTGTTGATATATTAACAATGAGACTAGAAAAACAATTACTTGTATACATGTATATCAAATTCAACAAGTATACTCAACATGAGGACTGCTACGTAGTTTCTATTTGTTCTGAGAGAGAGGTATGTTATATCTTCTCACATCCCTATGCTCATGTAGCTTGTATCCAGAGTAATATATGATGTACCTAGTAAAGGAAGAATAACAAATATAAGGTTTCCACATTGAGTTCACCCAGTTTGACTTTCTGTCCTCATAGATTTGTGGTATATGGATTAAGGCCACTCCAAAACAGCTGCTCCTTGATTCCTAAACCTAAATGCCACCTCACTAAACTTAACACAGTCACAAGTATATGGGATAAACTACCTTTTCTATGGACTATTAGTGCAATAGATAGTTTTAGAGATTTACTTATCACCTATTCAACATGTATATCTTTTATAATATGAATAATATGAGATAAATGGATTGACAACTTTACAGTATAGTTCTCATTGTATTTTGATTCAAATGGTAATATAGATTAAGACACTGTTTTCTTCTTTCTTAAAAGAATGACTTGCAAATGTAGTTCACCTATCTGAAATTAAGGTATATGATTTTGTGAGAATTTAATAATCATGAATGCACTTTATTATTTACACTGTTGCTTTTGTTTAAAATATATAGGATTAATTACAAATTCTTCAGAGGTACACTTGTATCAGCTTATACATGAAAATTACCTGTCATGTCTTCTAGAATTTTGACAATGTTCTTCAATATTATGGTCTTCCCAACTGTATCCTAAAATTTAATGCCAGAAATTGTTTGTTTTATATTAAGAATTGTAAAAAAATTTAGTTATCATTTGTAACTAAACCTTACAACCACGCCTGATTTATTTGCCCCATTCTTCTTTCTCAATCATATTACAAAAGAGCATCATTAACTAATGAATAGTTGTCTCATTATATGAAACATGAAAGATAATATAGTCTTACCTATAGTAGTGAGGTTTCTGTAGGTCTCTACCATCACATCTTTGTAGAGATTCTTCTGGAAAGGATTCAGCAAAGTCCATTCTTCCCAAGTGAAGTTGACATGCACATCATCATAGGTCACTGAATTCTAAAATATTCCATACAGGTGTACAACAGAAAGTATGATTTTGACAACACTGTAAATGTATACTTCCTTGACAGTATAGTCATATAATTGTGGTGCTCCCCATACTTATTCCATGACAAAGACATCATAATTTAATCACCAAGTCACTTCAGAAGCAAACTGAATAGGAGATTCACCTCTGTCATTTCTGAACCCTCTGAATGGGATATCACCTTGCAATAGAAATGCATACTAACCAACAATGAAAGATACATAAACAGATCACCAGTATAGTGTAGATAAGAAAAATTGTATGAATGATTAATTCCTAACTACAAAAAGAAAATAAAATGAAAAAGCTGGATGCATTGAATCATGCCTCTAATCTTTGCACTCAGAAGGCAAAGGCATGTATATCTATCTGCCTCTAATTTGAATACCAGACTAGTCCATGCAATCACTTCTAGGGCAACAAGAAATACATGTTAAATACCTGTTTCACATGGAAAAAAATCAATCAAACAAACATAAAAGCTAGAAATAACTCATAGGTTTTTGCTGAAGTTTCTACGAAGAGTTACACATTCACTTCAACTCTTTATTCATCTACCAGAAACCTGAAGTTGCCCAATTTAAACTGCAACAAAAATGAGATTTTACTAAAAGGCACTGTGTGTTTAAAAACATACAAATGGACAAATGAAAACAATAGAAATAAATATTTGATTGATTACAAATAATCAACACAGAGAAGGAAAGATGGTTCAATAGCAAAGAGTCCTCCTAGTATTGCATAGAGGTGGGCTCAAGGACTTACATGGGGGAATCATAACTATCCATTATTCCAAGTTCAAGGTTTCTAATACCATCTTTTGATCAATGTAAGGACCAGGTACTCACATGGTGCATATCCATGCATTCAGATATCATACTCTTTCTAAAATAAAAATTCAAAACAAACAAAACAGGCAGGAATAAAGTTATGCACCTACAATCCAATAACACAGAAGGCACAGGCGGTATTAATGTCATGAGTACATGCCATCCTGGGAAACATAATGATTCCATCTGTCAAATTTTAAAATTCAAGATATGGGTGAAGCTCAGTACAACAGCATATGCTTGATAGGAACAAAACCACCATACAACAATATAAAAACAAAAAAGCCCACCTTTAATCCCAGCACTTGGGAGTCAGAGTCAGAAGTTCTCTGAGTTTGAAGCCAGCCTGATATATAGGGCTACTTTCAGGACAGCTAGGGCTACACAGGCAAACCTTGTCTTCAAAATATAACAAACAAAAATGAAAACAGTAGGCTACCAAACCACCTTAGCACTAAATAGCAGTTAATTCTATTGAATCTTGTGTGATTTAGTGATAGAGTTTATGATGGTGGAAAGTTATGACAGCAAAAGAAGAAAGGTTACTGATTAGTTTCAACCACGACACAGCAGACACAAAGAACAGGAAATGGGTTGAGGCTGTAGAAACTCAAATTGTGGAATTCCTTTCTGTATGCTGTGATTATCATTAGTTAATAAAGAAACTGCTTTGGGCCTATAACAGAGCTATAGGACAGAACTTAGGTAGGTGGGGAAAACTAAACTGAATGCTAGAAGGAAGAAAGCAGAGTCAGAGAGAAGTCATGTAGCCCCACCAGAGACAGACACTGAGAAATTTACCTGGTAAGCCACAGCCACATGGCAATACACAGATTAATAGAAATTGATTAAATTAATATGTAAGAGTTAGCCAATAAGAAGCTAGAGCTAATGGGCTAAGCAGTGATTTAATTAATACAGTTTCTGTGTGATTATTTTGGGGCTGAGCAGCTGGGAACTAACAAGCGGCTTCCCACAACAAACTGGTGTCCACTTGGCCAACTAAAATCCACTTAAAATCTTAGAGAGCTAGGAAAGGAATTCTAGACACTAAAAAATGAAGTTTAGCCACATTTATTTCTCCAAATGGGTTTTGATTACTGGTAACATGCTGCGGTTCCTTTTAGAGAAGTTTTCCTGATTTAGAAGTAACAGAAAAAAAGCTGAAGATTTTGAAATGCCGGCTTTCTAGACTGTGCTGCCAGAGCGAACTCTGACTCTTCCTGGAGGACTGAGTATGGGGTCTGTGAGCAGATTGCTAATGGTAACTTAGACCCTGTGTATGTCTGAAAATGGGGCAATGTACATGGCTCTTGGAGGCAGCAAATATGCCTCTGCCATGTTGTACTATGTGGAACAAGCAGGCAGACCATATTTGCTCTACCAATGGCACACCTTAAGTTCATTAGAAGCGCTTAGAATTTTAAGAAGTGCTCCTTATTTTTCAAAAATTGAAGATAATGAAAATTTATAGGATCAGTACAGTTGTAGCTTCCAAGGTGATATAGGAGTCCCCTCTGTAAGCTGTAAATATGTTTTATTCCCATTGGTTAATACAAAAAAAAACTGCTTTGGGCTTATGGCAGCACATGATAGAGCAAGGCTGGAATTCCAAGCAAAGATAGAGGTATAAAGAAAGGAGAGTCAGGGAGACACCATGTAGCTGCCAAAGGAGACAGATGCCAGATGGAACCTTACTGGTAGGCCACAACCATTGGGAATACACAGATTAATAGAAATGGGTTAATTTAAGATGTGTTACTTAATAAGAAGTCAAAGCTATTGACCAAGCAGCATTGTAATCAATATAGTTTCTGTGTAGTTATTTCTGGGCAGCCAGGAAACAAACAAAGAGCCTCTGTCAACAGAATGGTGTCAAAATGAGGCAACTTCATCAACAAAAACAACCTGAGAGAGTTAAAAAAAAATCTAGACATAAAGGAACAGAGTTAAGTAAGACTTCTTGGAAGCCACATTTTTTCCAGATGGGCTTTGTTAGCTGGCAGCAAGCAAGGGTGTCACAGCTCCTATCAGAGAGATCTTCCTGACCCAGCATTGGCAACAATTGATGCACAGCTTCTTTAGGGAAGGGCTTCCTGGTTTGTGCTGGCACAAATAGCTCTGACTCTTTTCAGAGGTACTGCACTGAAATGAGGTCTGTGTGCACCATGTTACAAATTGCTTAATGGAGACATAGACATGCCAAGTCCCTGGAGCTGGGGCAGAGAGAATGGCTCACAGAGCTGGCAATAAACATACCTCTGCCATGTTGGACGAAGTAGAGCAAGTAGGCAGGGCTGAGGAGTTGGTCCTAGTCATGCCTGTTTAGCATTTTTAAAGAGTGCTTCTGGTCAGAAATAATTATAAATGTGCAAATAAACAGATTCAGATTAAAAGACAGTGTATAAATGTAAGCAAGCTTGGGAGAGAGAAGACAGCCATAGATTAAAGGAGTAAAGAAAAATAAGCCATGTAAAGATGGGAAATACACAGAGAGTATAAATTATGTGTATTATTGTATTTTCTTTGAGTTTTTTGACTGTGAATGAGTTAAGTACAGAGAGACATTTCATCTTATGGGCTGCTAAACCAAACCAATATATATTTTTAAAGATATCTTGACTTCAAAATTTGAGTCTAATGATATGTTGCTTTGGAAAAAAGGTTCTGCTTTTGTTTCTTCAGAGGATGAGAACCTGTTGATTCCTTCCAGAATAAGATAATTTGATAGACCAAGATCCCCTGATAGGTTCCATGAACCCTCAAAAATACTTAGCCCAACAAAAAGCACAAAGCAGTTTGGAGAAAACTACTCCATAATTCCCGAATATTGTTTATAAATGTTTGTTTACATTTAAAGGGGATATGATATAGAGATAATACTTTGCATTTGTACAGATTTTGGCCTATTGATACAAATTTAAAGTCAATTTTGTTAAATGAATCTCTGCTCCTGTTTAAGGTATCTGTTCAGTTCATTTAAAGATGCAATGTATAGTTAAATACATATTAATAGATAATCATTTATAATAGTTAAACTTGTAGTCATATTAGTTAGGCTTTCTAGATGTACAGAGATATATTTCATATGGATAGATATTCTTCAGATCTTTCAAAGACATACAGAATATGGCATTTTTAAAGTTTTAAAAACAGGCCTTTTATGACAGTGAGACATGTCTCCTGGTAGCACCAATGATTTCAGAGTGGTTGATGGGCATTAAAGAAACTCATTATGGAATTTGTCTTCAATGTGACAAGGCTAGCCATTTGAGCAAGAAACTGCTCTTGCCTGGATTGCTTGATGATATGTTGTATAAACTGCACATGCAGGACCTACCTACAAAAAAATGACTGTCAAAGTTGCCTAAAGAAGGTAAGACAGTACCTGCTTCATGAAAGAGTCTACTAGACATTCTGCAGGACACAGAAAAAAAGGTGACTGAGAAACTGCCATTATAGGTGGAACTGTCTTTGAAATTTTCTGCTTCATGGAAAAGTCTACCAGACCCTATGGGCCTGTAAACTGAAAATGGATGCTCCAATGTTACAGAAGAACTTTGGGAAATGGTCCAGGCAGCAAGATGTCTTTGTCAATTCTAGAATTTTGGAAGTGCTTATAACTACTTAGGTAATATATATCCTTCTGGAGTCTTTGCTGGAGTTGAAGAAAGACAGTTTTATAATTATAATAGATTAGATATAAAACTTTCGACTCACAAAGATAGAATAGATGATAGAGTATTTTCTTTAATTTGCCAAAATAAATGGACTAAATATTGTAATTATAATTCTTGCTTGATAATTGTTTTGTTATATGTAATATTGCTATATCAAAGTTAAAAACCTATCTTTTCATTTAGACAGAAAGGGGGAGGTGTTGTACAATTCCCCTCTGTATGCTGTGAACATTCCCATTGGTTAATAAGGAAACTGCTTTGGGCCTATGGCAGCACAGAATAGAATAGGGTAGGTATGCCAAATGGAGATAGAGGAGAAAAGAAGGCAGAATCAGGGAGATGCCATGTAGCCACTGAAGGAAACAGATGCTGGATAGAACCTTACCAGTAGGTCTCAGCCATGTGGCAATACACAGATTAATAAAAATGGGTTAATTTAAGATGTAAAAGTTATTTAATAAGAAGCCTAAGCTATTGGGTATGCAGTCTTATAATAAATAAAATTTCTGTATAATTATTACGAGTCTGGGCAGTGGGGAAATGACCAAACACCCTATGTCTATAAAAGGATATAATAAAGTTTGCAAGCTATACAGCACACACAAGATTAATATCTAAGTTCGATTGTCCTGTTAAGCATTCATGATTCCTTGACTACTAAGGGATCATACAAAGAAAAACAAATCAGCCTGAATGCTTCACTGCCTGAGGAAATGCAATAGTCTGTCAGGAACTGGAAGGTATATAGTGACCCAGGAATCATGGACTTTAACCTGGTCTCTCAAGGGAGTTAGGCTGGGCCAGCTCCATGATTCCCTGAAGAACCTACTGCCCAGTAAAATCCTATGACCTTGACCTCCACTGTCTGCCATTACTTGCAACATTCCCATCTTCTAGGTCCTACAAGAACAGATGATTAAGCTCTTTGTCCAGTTTTCTAACATCTTAAGCATTCTTATAAAAGTCAACATTCCCAGGTCCTTTGCAGCAACAAAATCCTCTTTGAGTCCCATTTTTGTTCCAACTTTCTTCTCTGTTGCTATTATTAAATTATGCAATCAAAAGCAACTCAGGTAAAGAACATGTTTATTTGGTTGTTAACCCTATTTCACAATTCCTCCTTATGACAGTATAGAATAGATACTCAAGCTAATAACTAAAGGCAAAACATGTAGAACCATTGTTTTCTAGCTTTCCATCTTGCTTTGTCACTGCCTTGTGCTCAACTAGCTCTCCTATCTATCCCAGGGCTGCTTGCTCAGAGATATTGCCAACTCAGTGGAAAAGCCTTCCTATATCAATCAAAATTGGTGAGACCATTATTTTCCAGAAAATAAACAATATACTTAGATAATAATGAATAAAATCAACAACATAGATGGGTAGCACTGACAAAGACATATGCTCCTTTAAATAAAAACAAGATTCTAACCAAAATAAAACTCTAAGAAATTACTAACCAGCACTCATCCTATACACTTCAGTTCTTTATCCTTTACAATAATAGAAAATGGCTTGGGTGTGGAAGGCTGTTCTACCAAAATTGGAAAGATTCACTTGAAACCTTCTTGGCCTTAACTTCATAAAAAAACAGGAGGTCTACACTGGACAGTGATATTACAAGAATAATATCCTACCATGCCAGGGCTGCAGAGTCTCCCTCTCCCCAGGAAATCCATACATAGGGAGGCTCAGAGGACAAGGACCACTGCCCAGGTCATTACATAGAGCAACAGAACCACAGCCTGGCTCATGGTCCAACCAAATACCAGCAGAAATGACAGCTCAACAGATCTTCTCTGAACAGCCTACACTCACTCTGGCATAGCTTGTGGTCCTCCTTACAACTCATTACAACAGAAGCAGAGAAGAATCCTAGAAAGAACCACCTGTAAGCTACCTCCCACTATTATTCCTGCTTGCTAAGCCTTCCCAGAGTCCCTCAGTGGCTAATGCCACCCAGCTGGGCCTCAGAATATTATCAGCTCCCCTACTGGGTGATCAGATATCAAATTACTCAGATATCACAGAACTTTCTGCTCAGCCCTTTCAGTCCAGTGGACAGGGCCCTAGTCCAGAAAACTTGTATTTTAGTAGACATTCATCCATTTTCCTAGAGCATACCCTGTCCCTCATCCAAAGCACAGAGTCCTTTGTATGCACATTCCATTACACTCTCAATATGCAGTGCAGCCACCCATCACCTCATACCTGGGAAATCCTGCAGACAAACACAGGTCACATTCACAATTGTTGTTAAAGAAAAATGGGCCATGAATTAGAAGATAATAAAGGGTCATGGTAAGACTTGGGGACAGGAAAGAGAATGTAGATATGATATAGTTATAATCTCAGAAAATTATTTTGAAAAGTAGAAACAGGATTTATGGCCATGTGCTTCAGAAACAAGGGATTTATATTAGAGCACATCAAAGATTTCTCAAACCTTCTATCTCTGGGTATATATTTAAAACCAGTAAATAACAGTCCTGTTAGGCAGGGCCATATTTTACTCAGATCTATTTTGGTTGAACTACTGTCACTACAGCAATTTGGTTTCATGATAAGTTTGGTTCTTTATCCAGATTCTTGATTGTCTGGTCTGTGGACAGCAAGAAATGACCATCAGGACATTTATGGAGCACCTAAAATTGATTACCTACTTCCGCATTGCTAATCTCAACTACAGTTGAAGGAGGAAAGTTCTCAGCCACTTTCCTGTCTCTCCCTTCTTGCACTGTGAAGCTACCAGCTTCAAGCTTGACCTATGTACTTACCCTTTTCATCTATAATCATACAGTGAAAGTCAGAGAGACAGGAGGCCACCCCTAGCTGGTTTATTTTTCCTTCCCACTGACCAGTCAGGGCCCAGTCCTGAAGAAGTTGAAGGACTATCTACCCAGATCTAGACAGCAGAGGCAGGATTAGGTTTTCAAAGCAATTCTCCATTGCATAGTGTGAGTCAACAATATTACAAGTTCATAGTCTCCCATGCCAGGATGGCAAAGCCTCCCCCACACTCAAAAAAGATCAGAGGCCAAGGGCCACTACCCAGGTGACCACAAAGACAATAGAACCTGTTTGGCTCATGGTTCATCCCTGTCCAAGCAGGTCTGATAGCTCAGCCAACCTGTTCTTCCTGGTCTGAGGACAGTTGCTTCTACATTCACCATGACATGGCTTGTGGTCCTCCTTATAGCTCCATACGGCAGAAGAAGAGAATCCTGGAAAGAACCTGTAAACTGCCTCTGGTGCTCCTAATTGCCAACCAGAGTCCCTCTAGGACCACCCAGCTGGACTTCAAGACATTGGCAGTTACCCTACTGGGTGAGCAGAGATCAAATGACTCAGAAATCAAAGATCTTCAAGGTTTGTTCTTCCACACTATAGTCAGACAGGATCCTAATCTGGGAAATTTGTAGTTTAGTAAAATCTTCCATTCTCCCAGAGCACTTTCTGTTCCTACTCCAAGGCATTGGGTCCTGTGTGTGGTCTGTGGACACATGAAATGGTCAGACAGGACATTTATGGAACATCTAAAATTGATCACCTTACTACTCACAGCTAATGTCAACTACCTTCACAGCAGGAAAGCTTTTACCCTCCTTCTTGCTCATCCTTTGTCTGCTATGACTACACTGGGTTTACAATTGGTCAGTGAACTCAATTCTTCCACAGTTCCCATTTCACTTGTAAATTCACAATAAAATCTACAGAAATTGGAGGATACTCATTCACTGATTTATTTCTCCTTCACACAGACCAGTCAAGGTCCAGCCTGGTAGGAGTTGCAGAACTGTCTTTCCAGCACTAGGTAGCAGAGGCAGGATTAGGTGTTCACAGCAATTCTCAGTTACACAGTATGATACAAGAATGAGCTACAGGAGATATTAATCTAAATCAGTTCTCAATCTTTCTAATGCTGTGACTCTTTAATACAGTTACTCATGATGTAGAGATCTCCCCATCTATAAAATTATTTTTACTGCTACTTCATAACTATATTTTTGCTACTGTTATGAGTTATAATATAAATATCTGTACTTTCTGATGACCTTAGGCAAGTTCTGTGATAGGTTCATTTGATCCCCCAAAAAGGAGTCATGGACCACCAGGTTGAGAATCATTGCTCTAAACTGATACAAGTAAATAGATGAGTAAATAAACAGGACTTAAAAAGTGGAATGAAATTCAAAAACTGGGAAACATTGGAAAATAGGAACAAAGAGATTATAACAGTAATTCCACTGAAGAAAATGAAATCTAAAAAATGATAACCAATAATTGACTCCTTAAAATGATAAAAAAAAATTGAACACTCAGTTATACTGACTTTGAAACAGAGTAAGCACTTCCCTGGTAGGGAGAATGCCATTAATGAGAGAACACATGACTTTGTCCCATGTAAAATGTTAGCTGCTGAGTGCTGTAACCTGACACATGGAGTTACAGCCAATGACCTGTGTCTCAAACATCTGAGCTGATTTCACTGTGTCAATCAGGATTGAAATATCTGCATGGGAGAGTTCACTAATTGCAAACTAAATATTTAGTAGTTCAAGCTCTCCTCCCTAAACTGTACACCCACCGGTGTCTGTCTTCATTCACAAGGAAGGAATTAATGTACAATGGGAAATCGCAGAAAGTCATTCACTGTGCCCCATCAGGCCCTTCTTTGTAATGGATACCCCTGCAACCTTAAGCTTCAGTCTAAGATCTGGCTATTGTCCAGTGTGTTTACCAGCTCCAATGTACACAGTACACGTTCCTACTTTTCTGGTCTGAAGGAAGAAGCCATGCTCCACATGCAAATTCTTTTATTGCTATTGCAATAGACAGTTCCACTGTATGACTCAAACTGGTAATTTTAGATCTCTGTGGTACAGCATACCAAAAAATTATAGTGGTTAGCCTAGAGGATAGCAAGGGTAATGCCCTGTGGGGCTGCAGACAGGATTTAAGTGTACCTCAATCAGCACAGGGGACACTGAGTTACAACTGCTTTCCTAAGAGCTGAGAAATGCAGCTGTTCTAGAATTAATTATACTCTCCTGGTGCACAAGGTTGTGACCCTGTAACAGCCCCTGAGCAGCAGGTCAGAGGCCTTTGATGGGGAAGTGGGTCTTCTGGCTGGTTGTAAATCATGGTTGTCTCATTTGTTGTAGGAATGTACCTTAATGGCTGATTAATCCTGGTGAACAAACATTTGCATCTCATCATACTAATCTCTAACAGGCATGGTGCGCATGCTACTCATCTTAGGAAATTTGGAATACAGCCCTCCCTCACTTAAATTCTCCTTTGCGTAACTTAATGTCTCCTAAGTACCGGCAAATCCTTATACCATTAATTCTATTATCAACTATATTCTTCTACATCACAGTTTAGTAGTGGAGCGCTACTCTACACAGGAGAAACCATTTATAAGCCACACGAAATTAACTACAGATGGACCCCAAACCTAAATGTTAAAAGTGCAGAACTTCTGAAGACCCAGAAAAGACCAGGAGTCTCCACGTTTGGCGAATGTGGTGATCTCTCTCCACATTCGACGATATAACCACAACAGACACCACCATCCTGACGTTCTACTCTGTGCAGACAAAGCCCGGGTAGTGAAGTGATTCAGAGGCTGCCAGCAGAGAGCTGCAAGGATCACTTAGGACTACTGAGGCAGGAAGAAGCTCAACTCTGTCAGATGGCTCCCACCCAGCCACCACATCAGCCGGGAGCCTCAGAGGCCGTTCCACCTAGTTTGGGGACATTGGCCCCTCGCTCGTCAAACCCAGCCATCCCTCCCATCTGTGGAGAGCAACCCCTCACTCACCATGGAGCAGCTGCCGAGCTGACACGCTCTCTGCCAACAAGAGTGCACTAGCGGAAGAGCTTGAAAGAGCTGAACTGGAAGGGAAGTCTGGGTGCCGGAAGAACCCTCCCATCTGACTAGCGGGTCTCCTGGAGGCTCTGATTGACTATTGAGGTCTGAGTGACAGTACAGGTGAGCAGAAGGGACTCAGCACCATGGTCCAGCACTGGCTTCTAATCTAAAGACAGACCTGTCCCAGGCTGACTGGAGATCTGTGCCAAATTCAACAGCAAGTCTCTTGCTAATGTAAATCAATGGGTTCTGTTTTCAAAGGAAGTATACAAATTCAGAAAGAGGCCAATCAGACAACGTCCCATGAGAAGAACATTGGGTAATTCAAGAACATCATAAACAAAGTCCACAGTGGTGTCGGGACTGATAACCATAGTTTCCACCCTTTTGTGAAAGTCCTGGGTCTAAGGATTGGAAACAACCCTTTTCCAAAGGCCTGGCCCCACATTTTTTTTATTTATTTATAAAAATTTCCACTTCCTCCCCTCCTCCCAATACCCTCCCACTCCCCAAACTCCCTCTCCTCCTCCCTCTCCAGTCCTAAGAGCAGTCAGGGTTTCCTTCCCTGTGGGAAGTTCAAGTTCCTCTCCCCTCCCTCCAGGTCTAGGAAGCTGAGCATCCAAACAGACTAGGATTCCAAAAAGCCAGTACATGCAGATGAAATAAGTCCCAGTGCCATTATCAATGGCTTCTCAGTTAGCCCCCATGTCAGCCACATTCAGAGAATCCGGTTTGATCACATGCTCGTTCAGTCCCAGTCCAGCAGGCCTTTGGTAAGCTCTCATTAGATCAGTCACCTTGTATCAGTGGGTGAACGCACCCCTCATGGTCCTGACTTCCTTGTTCATGTTCTCCCTCCTTCTACTCTTCATTTGGACCTTGGGGGCTCAGTCCAGTGCTCCAATGTGGGTCTTCATCTCTATCTCCATCCATCATCGGATGGAGGTTCCCTCTGATCCCGCCTTCCTTGCTCATGTTCTCCCTCCTTCTGCTTCTCATTTGGACCTAGGGAGTTAAGTCCAGTGTTCCAATGTGGGTCTCAGTCTCTATCTCCATCCATTGCCAGATGAAGGTTCTATGGTGATATGCAAAATATTCATAAGTATGGTTATGGGCCAAGGCCAGTTCAGGCACCCTCTCCTCTGCTGCCCAGGGAACAATCTGGGAACCTCTCCTTGGACCTGGGATCCCCTCTAGAATCAAGTCTCTTGCAAACCCTAAAATGGCTCCCTTAGTTGAGACATATACTTCCCTGCTCCCATATCCATCCTTCTTCCCTCCCCCCTCCCATTCCCCCAAACTATCCCCAATCCTCCCCTTCTCCCTTCACTCTAACCATCTCCCCTTGCTTCCACCCCCTCACTCCCCGTGCACCCAAGTTTGCCTGGCAATCTTGTCTACTTCCAATATCCAGGAGAATGACTATATGATTTTCCTCAGGCTCACCTTCTTATTTAGCTTCTCTAGGATCACGAATTATAGGCTCAAAGACCTTTAACTATGGCTAGAATCCACTTATGAGTGAGTACATACCATATTCCTCTTTTTGGGTCTGGCTTACCTCACTCAGTAAAGCGTTTTCTATTTCCATCCATTCGCATGCAAAATTCAAGATGTCATTGTTTTTTACCGCTGAGTAAAACTCTAATGTGTATATGTTCCACACCTTCTTTAACCATTCTTCTGTTGAGGGGCACCTAGGTTGTTTCCAGGTTCTGGCTATTACAAATAGTGCAGCTATGAACATAGTTGAACAAATGCTTTTGTAGTATGATAGTGGCCCCACATCTTTACCAGCTCTCCCCAGCATATTCCCAATATTAGAGACAGAGCTCTGTTATTGCTGTATACATCAGGGCCTCAGAGAAACCTTTCAAAGCCTAGGCAGATTGCCAAACTCAGAGAGGCCTGGTCTCAAGTGTCTTCTAGAAGTTTGGCACTTAGCATTTGATGTTTAGGTGTAAGGTCCACTTGGAGTTAATTTGTGAAAGTTGTAATCGGCATCTCATGTACTGTGTAGTACTCCACTACTCAGTCACAATGTAGAAGAGTAGAAATGGTAATATAAAGGATTGACCAATGCTTAGGAGATAGTCACACAAAGTAGAACTTAACTGAAGGAGGGCTGCCTCAGAAATATCCCAAAGACAGTAGTATGTTAATCAGGACTTCATCCAAATCAGCAGGCAGCAGAAAGTGACTATGACATACATCAACAAGGCCACACCTCCTAATAGTGCCACTCTCCATGGGAGTTTGGGGGCCATTTTGATACAAACAACAACAGAATCTTGTTGTTCCTTGTAAGTTCCCTTTCAACCATGCTCAATAAGTAAGCTCAAAAAACTCATTGATTCTCCAGGATGGACTTTGGTGAAACTGTACTTTGTATCTTCAGTGGGGCTTATGGTTATAGGATAGAAATTGTTTCCTCCCCTTCACAGAGAAGAAAATTCTCAGAGCAGATCATAAACATATTTGTTAATGTTCCTGCTTCTCATGGTATTAGAAAAAGGAAGCAGTACATAAAAAGAACATGTTAGAATAATATAAATATGTAAATGACCGTAGTAAAAAAGAACTTAGACATATGAACATGATTATGACTGGATTGTTCCAGGATAAAGAAGACTGGAAAGGTTTTACAAGCTATGAAGGTCTAAGTAAGTTGTTTAAGGTACATAAGGATGAGACTTAGGGATTATATATTTATTAAACTTTGCAAGGTCAGATTCCAACTATTTCAAGGACTGGCTAAAAGGTATGTCAAACAAAGTTTACTGAGTTGTATCTGACTATTGAAGTATTATAAAGTAGTAAAAGTACAAAACTAGTATAAAACTGATCTTCTAGGTGTTTAATAATCATTCTTAGAGGCTATTCTAATGTCATTAGAGGGACCAAAAGGCAGAATATTTCTCTCATTTCTATACAAGGTCAGTGAGGTCCCTAGGAACAAAGACTATTTATTGATCATTTATTGTGCTGTTCATGGAGGCCATGGATAACCCAATCAATGAATTGGAATCATTATCAAGTCTACAAAAGGAGGCTCAATGTGGGAAAGATTTCTTCAAGGCTTCAAAGGAAGCCACAGTACATAAAGCAAAACTTTTGACTTATCCTCACATTGATGGACAACTGATAATAGAGAGACTTGAAGAATCTGAGATTCCTTCCAAGGACAAGTGACCTCTAAAGACTAGATGCTCAACTGGCCTTGACAACACAGAAAAAAAGATTAATTCTGGTAACCTGCATTGTTCAGTACTGAAGAAGAAAATTTAATCAAAGACTAAGAGAATTAGTAACAACACAAGGGTTCACACTCTATAGGCATTAGATGTAAGTCTACATGAGATGTTATTCAGATAGCAAATCTCACTAATATTTTCTTGATAAAAAGATTCTGTACAGATGTGAGACATCAGACCTTGGCTCCTAGAGCACCTGCACACAGCAAAGAAGGACAGGCCCATGATTGTTTTAATCTCCAAATTAAATGATGCTAAATACCTCTCCTCTCTCTATCGAGAAGCCATATGGGAAAAGCATCATGCTGACTTTTGGCTGATGAAACAGGTATAAAAGGATGTGACAGTTGGTTGTGGGCTCATCACTCTGAAGACCAACTTTAAAAGTTAAATGGAAACCTCTAACAGATGGAAGCTATTGTAAGCCAATCAAGAATATCTTATGGACTTTGGATAAGTCAGTGCTTCCCAGACAACAGTACATCTTTCCAGACAACTCTGTCTACATCTGAGAGTTTAGTCTTTATGAGAAGCTCTATGGAAGGGTATCATAATACTAACACCTGATGCCCCAAATTCAGCTGAAACAAACCAGATCAGTCATTGCCCCAATCCCAAAGTGGTAGTTAGTGTTACCTCTTCAGAGGAAAGTGGGATAAGAACTGGAGGTAGAAATCAACTACACAATTTAGGGAAAAAGGAAAACAACTCTCATGGCTCCCTATTGACTCCCTCATGGCTCATAATCTACTTCCCACTGGTGCTCCTGATTGCTGGGCTTGCCCAGAATCCCTCAATAGCTAGAACTGCCCAGCTGACAGTAGCAGTTCCCCTACTAGATGAGCAGAAATCAAATGATTAAGCCAGTACAGACCTTCCCAGCTCTGCCATTCCACCCTAGGGGAAGACAGAGCTCTAGTTTGGAAAATTGGTATTTTACTAGAAACTCTTCCAGTCTCTCAGAGCACTTTCTGTTCCTCTTCCAAAATATGGTGTCCCTTGTGTGTGTGTGTTCCATAACAGAGTCACTAACCAGTGTAATCAACCCTTTCCCTCATAGCTCAGATATTCTGAAACCAAACATAAGTCACATTCAAACAACAACCCTTGTTAAAGCAAAATTCATGATTTTGCTAATTTCTGGAATGTCTTAGAGGCAAGAAAGTGATGATGTAAATGATATAATTATAAGCCACAAAAATTAATCAAAAAAGGTGAAACAGGTTTATGGTCATGTACTCCAAAGTTTAGTGATTTATATTAGAACATATCAAGTATTAGTAACACATTTTATCTCAGGCTGTACATCTTAAATATGTAAAATAATAGTTCTTTTAGGCAGGGCCACACTATTTTATCCAGTTCTATTTTGGTCAGACTAGTGCAACTAATGTAATTTGGTTTCATAAGTTTGGTTCTTTATCCCAATTCTTGATTCCTTACTCTGTGGATGCAAAAAATGGCCAGTCAGAACATTTAGCAATCATGTAAAATTGATTGACTCACTACCTATTTCTTATGTGAGCTATAGTCTAAGGGGGAATGCTTTCATGCTCCTTCTTGCCCATACCTCCCTGTGCTGGGACTATACCTGATTTACAGTTTGTCAGTGAACTCAATGCTTACATGAGTCCCTCTTCATTCACAAGTTCACAATAAAATACAGATTAGTTGGAGGACCATCATCTATTTTCCTTCTCACTGACTACTTAAGGCCTAGCCTTAAAGCAGTTGCAGGACATCCTTTCCAGCACTGAGCAACAGAAGCAGGATTAGGTGTTCAAAACATTTCTAAAATACAAAGTGTGAGAAAGGTAGGGCTCTATAAATTCAAGGTCAGACTGGTCCTCAACAATAGTTGCAGCACAGTCAAAGATACACAAAGAAACCCTGTCTTGAACAACAAAAATGTACTAATTTAGTTGTCTGTGATGTGCCCAACTATGATCCAGGTACATTGGAGATAAGGTGGCCAAATCTCTCTGATTATCTACAAGATCCTAGTCTATACACTGAGTTCCAAGACAGCCAGAGATTCATAACCAGGCTATTATTTAAGATAAAAAAGAAAAGAAAAAAGAACAAATTATTAATAAAAGTAATAAACATGATATTTTTGGTGTGACTAATTTGGAACAGTGATGGAGATATAAGGTGATTAATTTATCCTTGGGATCCTAACAAATTTAGATAGATGGCAAGGGATATACACAACTAAGTTAATATAACTAAGTCATAAAATGAAAGCTTTCCCATCTCTAAAACCCTCCCCAAACCCCAGCTCCTATTTCTCCTGTGAGGTGGTCAGATAAGGAGTAAATGTTTCTTCAGTAGACACAGTCTCACCTGGAGGAGTCAGTCTTTTTCCCCAGTAAAATTCCCAGGGAAACTCGAATTTCATAGTGTGTATTATTTCACTAGTTGTTAGCCAAAGGGAGAAATTTAAATGTATCTTAAAATATCCTTATTCCTGCCAGGCAGACAAGTATTGGGGATTGATAGGGTGGAGACTAAAAACTTTTACGTTCCCATGGAGACTGCAAAATGGGGCTGTAGGATACTGTCACTGACAGTTACATGAGTTTCCAAAAAAGTAAATAGTGGAAGACCTGAAGGAGGCTGAAAAACCAAAGTAGAGTGGATACAGAGTACAGATGGTGCCAACTTACTTAAGTGCATGCTATGCACTGCTCTTTGGCATTTGATCCTTGGGCTTTTGCAAAGCTTCCTCCCTAACCATTCTTTCAACCACAGCTCCATGTAAGTATCTGATTAACTTAGCCTTACAGTGACTTCAGTTCAAGTCTCAGGATCTCCCCAAAACTTGGATGTCATCTGGTCACCACCATTCAAAACTCCTAACTAGAGATTTTGTAGGCATCAGGGAAGCACAATATGATTCCATTTAGATAAGTCAGACTTTATGCCTGCAAGTTCCTTTTCTCTCCTTCACAGGAGGTAAAAACCTGGGGTCCATCTGACATGTGAGCTTATGGGTTCCAATAGATGCCTATTTACTACATTGGAGACAAACTCATTATGTTGGCTTTGGTTAAATGGTCAACCATCTTCTAAAGATTTTTATTGTCAGTTTCCCTCCTGATCATTTTTGTACTTTACCCTCATTTTATGGAGTTTTGGGCTCAGAAAATTCTTTAAGCACCAAGTCTAAGTTTCTGATGCAATCAATCTTTTATTTTATTTCTTCTGGATCATCAGCCACTTTCTTCATAGATTTCATCTTAGATCAGCCACTCACATCTTACAGCTACTAATGACATGTTCATGGGGGCTGAATAGAAGGCTCAGCACTCAGAACAATGGCTGCTCATTACCAGGACCTGACTTTGATTCCAAGTACCTACAAGATAGCTCATAACTATCTGTACCACCAGTTTCAGGGGATCAGACACCATCTTTTGGTTACCGCTGGTACCTGGCATGCACTTGGTATGCTCAATGGCAAAACTTATATACCTATATTAAATTTAATTCTTTTTTAAGATGCATGAAGAAAACCTTTTTACAATATGGAATCACATACATACCTTTTTTTTCACCATTTGCATATTTGGTGCCTTAAGAGGCCAGAAGAATGCACCAGATCTCTAGGACCTGGAAATACAAGAAGCTCTGACCAATCTGAGATGGTACTAGGAATCAAACTTGGGTACCCAACAGAAGCAGTACTATGGAGCCAATAATCCAGGTCCCAAATATGTCATTATAATACTGAAGATGAAGAAGTTGCAGTGTTCCTTCTGTTTCCTATCACTTGAAGGTAAAGAAAGTTCCTCTAGATGGTTGTCAAAGGATTCAATGGATTTCTATACCTTTGTGAATGGACTCTCTATATTACTCCTTATTTTCATTGTTAACACAGTTCTGTTAATGTGAGTAAAAATAACAAAAGCTTTTGTTGGAACCCGTCAGAGTCCATTCACATTATATTAAGAAAATTTTCATAATGAGATATGATTTTTTTCTTTTTGGAATTCTTTTGAGACAGGATGTATCCACGTGGCCATGGCTACCCTGGAATTTACTATAGGAACCAATCTGGCCTCAAACACACAGAGATTGGCCCAACACAGGCTCCCAAGTGCTGGGATTACAGCTATGAACCTCTAATTCCAGCTGAGGTATGTGTTTTTAAATGACCTGTCATCAAATCACAGAATGAAGGGATACACCAACAACCAGTTGCCATACCACATTCATGGTAATCCCGTATCTCTCTGAAACCAGGGGTCAAATTAAAATTTATAAATTGACCTAGACATTATATCACAACAACAGAAAAGGAACTAATTCAATAAAGTTTTATACTTGAATCAGTGTTTTATTTAACCAAGGAGAAAGAAAATCTAAGAGGGCTACATTATCATTTAAATTCATAGTGCAAGTGTTACAGATCTGGAGAAAGTTATTCTGACTGTTGAAAGTAAAACTGTACTTACAACTAAGAAAGAAAGATAACATGGATATTTACAGCTGTATGGAATAAGGTATCCTGATTATCAGAAGTCTGTCTATACTTACAGCTGTGAAGGGCAGGAATCCTGTGATGTGTGGTTCCCCTCTGTATGCTGTGAATATGTTTTATTACCATTGGTTAATAAAGAAATTCTTTCAGCCTACAGCAAGACAAAATATAGTCAGGCTGAAAGAGATATATAGAGTAGGTGGAGTCAAAGAGATGCCATGTAGTTGCTGAAGTAGAAAGACACCAGAACACAACTTTAACAGGTTAGCCACAACCTTCTAACAATATACAGGTTAATAGAAATGGGTTCACTTAAGATGTAGGAGTTAGTTAATAAGAATCCTGAGCTAATAGGACAAACAGTGTTGTAATTAATATACTTTCTGTGTGATTAGTTGGATCTAGGCGGCCAGGAACAAACAAGCAGTCTCCGACTGCAATCTTGGATATCTACAGCTGATAGGAAAGCTATGCTGACTGTTTGTTAAGTTGGGCTACACCTGAAACTGTGAAGGAAAGGTATCCTGCATACATACATCTCTGAATAGAAAGGTATTCTGACTGTCATGTCAGGACATACCTACAGCTGTGAAAGGAAAGTATACTGGATACCTACAGCTATAAGGAGAAAGGAATCCTGACTGTTGAGAAGTCTGGCTATAACTAAAGCTGTGGAGGAAAAGTATCCTGATACTTAGGGCTATGAAGAAAGTGCTATCCTGACTATAAGTAAGGCCATACATATAGTTGTGAAGGGAAAGTGTACTGGATACCTACAGTTATGAGGAAAATGGTATCATTGTGAAAGCCCAAAAATGTGAGCCTGTTTTCACCTTGCCTGAAGGTCAGAGAGTTAGAGGTTGCTCAAAATTGTTAACAACAACAGTGGCTACACACCATGACCCAAGGTGTTTCCCACTCTTTATATTTTAAGAAAGCAAGAACATCCAAAGTCCATTTTTGGGGAATGTAGGCATAGTTTTCCAGGCTACTGACTGGTTGGGGGGCACTAATAATCTTATGGGGATGCAAAAATTTAAAATTATAAAAAAGTCCTGACTGAAGTATCCTGCAAGTCTTGACTCAGGCAGCAGTCTTGAATCTGTTCTAGATGTAGAACTCAGACATCCAGGCCATCTGTTCCTACTGGAGATTTCTCAGGTGGTCTCCCTTGATGAAAACTGATTGTTCTTAAATCAGAATAAATCTACAGCCTCACATTTTCTAACCTTAACCATTAACCCTAACTCTAACCACTTAACCCTAATGCTAATAACCCTAACCCTAACAACCCTAACCCTAACCATAATCCCTAAACCCTAACCCTAATAACCCTATCCCTAAACCCTAATCCTAAAAACCCTAACCCTAATCCCCTAATCCCTAAACCCCTATCACCTAAACACATAACCCCTAACCCTAACCGTACCCTAAACCCTAACCCTAACCCTAAACCCTATACCCTAACCCTTCCTCTTGTAGTAGCTTGTTGATTCCAGAAGCCGACGTGTCTTATTGTCATGAAAAGTCATAAGTTATTAAAACATTTAAAATGTCATGTTCTGTAGTCTTTGACAGGTATGAAGAATGCCTATTTAACTGAAATATAACTCTATATATCTAAAAAATGTAACTAATATGACTACAAGCTTGACTATTATTGATGATTATCCATTAACAATCTATATTTCCTAATTATACATTACATTTTTAATACCTTAATCAATATTAGAAATACATATACATATAACAAAATTGATCTTAAAATCCATACCAGTGCAAATTATTCATATCTATATCATATTCCCCTTTTAATGTAAAAGAACATTTATAAGCAATATCTGGGAATATGGACATATTTATTTCTCTCCAAACTTCTTCCTGCTGTATAGGGGCACTGTTAATCAGGTCTTTCATAGTGTATCCTGTACATTTCAGTCAGCAGTTGGGCAAAGTAAGTTTTTGAGGGTGTTCATTGCAACCTTTTCAGGAGGGCATGGTCTATCATACCATATTGGGATAGAAGCAATCCACAGCGTCTCATCCTCTGTGAAAACAAAAGAAGAACCTCTTTTCCAAAGCATCATATCCTTAGATCCAAATTCTGAAGTCAAGATAGCTTTATAATACACATTTTGGGTTAGCTTAGCAGATCACACAATGAAATGTCTCTCTGTATTTAGCTCCTTCATAGTCAAAAAATTGAAAGAAAATACAATAATATACAGATTCCAAACTCTCTGTGAATTTTCCATTTTTACGTGGCTTTTTTTTCTTCTTTTAATCTATAACTATTTGTGCTCTGTCTCTTTAAAGACGTTACCCTTTTTTTTAAAGCATTAACTTTATTCTCTATATTCTTTTTCTTCTCTCTCCCAAGCCTACATATGCGTATGTCTATCTAACACTATAACCAATTTCAAGGTCTTTTATGTCTGAATCTGTCCTATTGCATTGTCTAACTCTTTGCTGTCCAGGAACATTTTTGCTTTGTGCTTTTAAATCACTAAGCGCTTAAGAATCTAAGCTGTGACATTCCTAGGTCAAAAACAGGCACTGCAGGCTTGCTCCATCCAGTCCAACATGGCATAGCCTTGCACCTCTGAGCCTTGCACATTGCACCACTAGTATGGCAGAGCTGCTTGTGCCTCTGAGCTGCAGCACACAATGTCCCCCTTTTAGGCACACAGTGAGTCTAGTTGCCATCAAACAAATCATAGCACTTTACTTCAAAACCCCATTCAAATGTTCTGTCTCTCACATGAGCCAGAATATGATGGCAGCACAGCCCAGAAACTGGTGTTTCAAAACCACCACTTTCTAGTTGACCTGACCCCATTGCCTACTCAGGCAGGAAGAGCTGAGCCACGGGCATGGTCTCAGCTAATTTATTCCCGACCCCAAGTGGGCCCACAAATGCTCCATAGCCGGGAGTTTGCACTGGTGGCAGGGCCCAGGAAGCTTCACTTTAAAAATGGAATGGCTTATTTTTTATGAGACTGCTGAGACAGGAAATTCTCTCTGCAGCAAGCAACCCACAAACAGCAAAAAGCTTAAACTCAATATTTGTGTCTAGAATTCCTTTTTAAGACCTCTTAGGTTTTATGTGGAGTTAGTTACCACATTGGAGGGCCAATGTGTAGAAAAAGGAGCAGTGGACCGCTGCCCGCCACCAGGCTGCCAGCCACCTGACTAGCATATACCCTAAAATAATTACAAGGAAACTGTATTCATTTAAACACTGCCTGGCCCATTAGTTTTAGCCTCTTATTGGATAATTCTGACATCTTGATTCAACCCATTTCTAATAATCTATATGTCACAACAAGCTTGTTCCTTACCATGAAAGATTTAACATGTCTGACCTGGCAGCTTCATGGCAGGAAGCTCTCTCTCCTTCCTTCCTTCCTCCCAGAATTCAGTTCTGTCTACCCGACCTACCTATGTTCTGACCAATCAGGCCAAGCAGTTGTTTTTTAATTAATTAACCAATCAAAGCAACACAGAGATAGAGGAACCTCCTATACCAAAGTGTCTGCAGGAAGCAGTGTGCTCCTGGAATATTCAGGAAGAAGTACAGCAGTAGTACAGACTTGTGGCTGGCTAGCTGATTCTTTCTCCACACTTTGTGGAAACTCACTAACAGTTTTTGCCTGGTGACTGTATGCCTCTGGGTTTTGGACACTGGTCATTATGGACAGTAAAAGTACTTCTTTGGTCTCTCTCTCTTGTTCTAAGACAATCCCACTCTGAGGTGATGTGTCCGTGGAACTCTGTTAGAAAGTTTCAGAAGGAGGCTTCCTTTCTGATTGGGTTGGCAGGGCCTGTGAAGGCTCATGGTCAGCACTAGATGGAAATGTTCTTGGGGTTCTCTCAATATCCTCACAGGAAGGAGAGGAGACAAGGAAGAATTCCTAGTAATGGAGAAGAATACTCAATTACCACCTCCCTCAAACATGTCTGGCATGGTTTTCCGAGAAACCTGACTACCTCAACAGCTGAACTGCTCCCAGACACAAAGGTGGTTGAGGGCAGTGAGTCACACAGTGCAATGGGCAAGGACTCAACTTTTTTGATCTTAAAGAGATTTTTATTTATGGGCTTGAGTATCTTGAGGGGTTCTCCCCAACTGTGCTTCACCTGAAACCATACAATATGTTCCTTCATGGCCTGGTGAGTGATGGATCAAGAAAGGCAAGCTTCTGTGATGAGCTGATGGAGTCTTGTGATCTGTTAGAGGATGCTAAATCTTTATTTTCCACTTGGATGGCAGACATGGAAAAACCATTGCTTATAACAGTTCAGGATCATCGCACACTCAAAGAGATCAGATGTTAATTGATTTGCTCTGACTTTAAGCCCACATAAGCTTTCAGGGTGCCTTCTAGATTTTTGTTAATGTATTTTGTGGAGTCAGTTCTGGAGCCTCTCTTCAAGCTCACACTGAATTACTTTCTGACTCCAAAAGATTTGCCCCTTATAACTTTACTGGAGTTTTTTTCCAAGTACCTGTTTGAATCTTTGGAGATCTTCCTAGAATAGGTCCCACATTCTTTACATGGAATAAGTTTTTTGTTCTCTCGATTATGGTTTCCTAATAGTAAAAACTAGAGAGGAATTTTTTAGTTGGCTACAGATACATCTCCTAACAGTGCCTAGGACAGCAGAGATGGCAACTTGAAACCATTGGCACTATTGCTCCATGCTGGGCAGAACACACTATTTTCAAAGTTGTGTTTGGGGTCAAGAGGCTGGGATGTTGAGGGGTCTGTGCTTCCTTGATAAATCAGACATTTTTCTGAGATGGTTGGTCTTTGATGTGCCTTTCTTTTGTAGAATACTTTTGGCAGTAGGAATTGGCTGGGTGGCTGGGTGCTCTTCTTTGTTCTGAGTAGGAGACTGTCTTACGGCCATAGGAAGTCTGAGGGGAGAAGTGGAAGAGTATCCCTGTGCTGTTTGAGCTTCTTAGAAGCACAGAGTTTACATTGCTGCATCATGTTCTTTTCTAACAGCTGTTCAATGGCTGTCATAAGTTCCTGGGCTTCAGCAACATTGTTGTCCTCACATGGTTTCTTTTTCACTTGCTTCCGTTGACTCTGGGCAGTAGCTGCTGTCAGCCTAACTTTCTTAGGAGGAGATTCCTGTCCTTTGATTGTTGGCATGGGGTGAATCCATTGAAGAAAGTGGCTCACAATTTTTGGAAGGGGCTTTCTGGAGGAACTTGTGCAGGTTTTGGAAGGGCCTGATAGTGTTTACTTCTAAATTTTTCATCCTTCTCTTTGACTCTGTTGAGCTTGGATATTTCTTCATGCTTTTCCTTACTCTGTCTTTTAGTTTCCTCACTTTGGTAAGTAGGTGCCAACACTTGGATTTGGCTCTTCAGTGAGACTTCATGCCTGGGAGTACTGGGCTTCTGCTGCACCAGGCTCTTGACCCCCCTACCATCACAATGTCACTTAACTCCTGGGAAGCCAAAGTGTCTACAGGAAGCAGTGTGCTTCTGGGATGCTCTGGAAGGAGCACAGCAGTGGTACAGCCTTATGGCTGACTGGTTGATTCTTTCTCCACACTTTGTGAAAACTCACTAACAGATTTTGCCTGGTGACTGCATGCCCCTGGGTTTTGGACACTGGTCCTCCTGGTCAGTAAAAGGACTTCTTGGGTCTCTTTCTCTTTCTCTAAGACAGTTCCATTCAGAGATGGTGTGTCTGTGAATTTCTGTTGGAGAGTTTCAGAAGGAGGCTTGATCTCTGATTGGGTATGCAGTGCTTGTGAAGGCTCATGGACAGCACCAGATGGAAATGGTCTCAGGGTTCTCTCGATATCCTTACAGAAAGAGAAGACACAAGAAGACTCCCTAGTGATGGAGAAGAATCCTCAATTACCACCTCTCTCAAACACGTCCGGCATGGTTTTCTTAGGAACCTGACTCTCTCAATCGCTGAACTGTTCCCAGATACAAAGGTGGTTGAGTGCGGCAAGTTACACAGTGCAATGGGCAAGGACTCAACTTTTTTCATCTTAAAAGAGATTCTTTGGGAGGCTTGAGTATCTTGAGGGGTTCTCCCCACCTGTGCTTCACCTGAAACCATACAATATGTTCCTCCAGGGCCTGGTGAGTGCTGGATCAAGAAAGCTTCTGTGAAGTGCTGATGGAGCTTTCTGATCACTTAGGTGATGTCAGATCTTTACTTTCCATTTGAATATCTGACATGGAAGAATCATCATTTATAGCAAGCCAGGATCGATGCACACTCATTGAAATCGCACTTGGATTGATTTGCTATGACTTTGTGCCCACATGAGTTTTCAGGTTGCTTTCTAGATTCTTCTTTATGTGTATTGTTGAGTCAGTTTTGGAGTCTCTCTTCATGCTCTTCACTTGATATCTTTATGACTCCAAAAGATTTGCCCCATGTAATGTTACTGAAGCTTTTTCCAAGGACCTGTTTAGATCTTTTGAGTTCTTTCCTAGAATAGTTCCCAAATTCTTTCCAGTTTCCTTTTTTAGTTGGAATCTTACCTTTTGGACATCCTTGCTAGGGTCACCCATAGACACAGAGAATCGTGAGGGCCTGGTTTGTCTCTGGTTTGACAACGTCCTGTTACTGTGTTCTGAAGCTGCATCACTTCCAGAGCTTCTTGGATCCTACGAGGAAAGTCCCATAGGTGTTGAATGAGCCACTTTTGAATGTGTTGCTCCAGTTTCTCTCAGAGCTCACAGTTGATAGGAAAATTGTTAGGAAAGATAGAAACTGCCCAGTCTTCAGAGAGGTTGGGGGCCAAGACATCATAGACTTCTTGAGGGCTCTGGACCATCAAGGATAAAAGCAGCCTACTTTCTAGTTTTGTAAACGAGTGCCATTCTATGTGTTGTACTTCAGTAGGGAGACACTGAGACTGACTTTGTGACTGAGAACAAGATGGTCCATAATCTCTATAATCACTTGTGTAGGGTAGAGAAGTGGGTAGCAGGGCTGGGAGAGGGGATTGAGGATCGTTTTGATTCAGAGCTGGGACCTGGAATTGGGTGGAGACAGAATTGAGGGTGGGGATTGGAGGTCCAAGTAGGACAGAGGACATGTACAGGAATGCACTGGAGACATCTTATCCCAAATTTGGACTGGATAAGCACTTTAGGTGACATTGAATAGGAAAAAGGGAGAAGGGAGAGTAGAAGTAGCCTGAGGGATCCAGGCAGTGGCCACTAGAGATTCACTGCACAGAGAAGAGAGACCCCAAAAGAGCTGGTTGTATTTCTCTTGAAAATGTCTCCCAAGATGGTGAGATATGATAATTTCTGAGTGACCATCTGCTGTTCTGAATTTTCTTTCAGGTTCCAGAAGGGTGGCAGGATATTGCTGTCTTGCTTAGTACTTGGTGATTTAAACATATTCCCTAAAGAATGCGAATGGTATCCTGGGCTAATTTCTTCTAGAAATGATCCATCTTCTTTTTCTTTCAGCTTTTTGAGGCTTTCTCTCTAAGCAGGAAATTAGGAGACTGGGTTATGATAGTGTAAGGTAAGGCATAAGGTTTTTATAGTAAGCTAAATTTGTGTGTGTCACATTAGAAAAGATTTTGAGATTAGACTCTAGAGCCTGCTCATTAACATCCAAGGTTATGTAATCCATGATCAATAGCATTCTCAAGATAGATGGATGGACAACACTTAATCATTCATAAGTAGGTCCTGTAGTTGTCATCCTCCCCGCCTCCATGATTCTTCTAACTGACCTCTGGGAGAAAGGATGGGGGTCACCTCAGAAAAGAATCAGTTTTACCCATTTCCAAATCCTGGGAATGTTGCTCCTAATAGTCTAGTGACCTCCCTGTTAAGAACACCTCTTAGCTGGCTCATCATAGCTTTCTTTTGACACAAGAGCCTGAGTATGGTATTCTTATTTCCTTCCCAGGAACCTCCCTCTTAGGCCTCTGCAACTCAACTGGGAAACATAGTGCTAGCTCCTCACAGGCAAGTTGATGGCAGAAACTGACTTACCTTTGGGATCTTTCCTACAATTAGTCCCAAACTTTTTCCTGTACTGACTCTGCCAGGTCATCTGCCTTTGAGGCTGAGAGAGAAAGAGATGATAGATAGATAGATAGATAGATAGATAGATAGATAGATAGATAGATAGATATGGATGGATGATAGATAGATAGATGTTCTCATTATCCTCTAGAGAAGCTGCAGATATTCAAGAATTTTTAAATCTGATACAGGATTAATGTCATTTTCTATATGTGTGTGTGTGGTTGTGTTGTGATGTGTGTGTGTGTGTGGTTGTTGGTGTGGTGTGTGTGAGGTTGGTTGTGGTGTGTGTGGTTGTATTGTATGTATGTGGTTATGTAGTGTGGTGTATGTGGTTGTGTGGTGTGGTGTGTGTGGTTGTGTGGAATGTGTGGGGTGTGTATGTTTGTGTTTGTGTTGTGTGTCTAGCCACTAGCATAAACCAGAATAGTGTATTAGTGTATTGGATCTTCTGGAACTAGAGTATAGGTGGTTGTGAGCTATGTGTTCTGGGAAGCAAACTTGCCTCCTCTGGAAGAACAGCAAGTGTTCTTAAATGCTAAGATATCTTTCCAGGCCTGGCTGGCCTGGAATTAACTATATAAATCAGGTTAGCCTTGATCTACTTACCACTGTCTTCCAAGTATGGGGTTTAAAGAAGTGTGCCACCTGTTAGAACCTGTGTGGCTCCAACACAGATATTTATTTTCCCTAACTGGACTGGTACAGAGGCGCAAGGAAAAACCAGACACAGCTTACACCATTATTACGGAAGAGGGCATCTCAGGCTTCTTCCTCCTGAAGATCTCCCCTAAAGATCTCTCCATGTTTCTTCTCCAAACATCTTTTATACCAATACATAAACTAGGTGGGAAAATACATCAGCATTCTGTCTCCTAGGTAACCAGGTAATTGGCCTTTTGTCACATTCACATCTACTTTTCCGCTGAGTATGTTAGCTGTCACGTAGGCTTGAATTAGCATCTCTATAAGGTATCCTCCAAATTACAAAGAAAGGAGCAACAAACTTCTTGACTTTTGCTAGGCAGAGACAACTTGTCTGCTGAGCTACTTGACCCCGGGTGGGCCTCTATGGCTTCAGCACCTGGCAGCCATCATATAGAAATATGAGCCCACAGCCACCAAGTTTGGTTGGTGGTTCTGTTCTGTTTTGTTGCTTTAACTTCACATTTTTAAAGTGAGTGAAAAAGTGCGAACATTTGTGTAACATGAGGGGCCGGCTTGTTGGGGTTTCTGTCCCGCCCGGTACCCCATAGCCGGCATGCCCCAAAAGAAAAACCACACAAAGTCTACATTAGGTCATAAACTGGTTGGCCCATTAGGTCAGGCTACTTATTAGCTCTTATAACTTATCTTAACCCATTATTCTAATCTATGTTAGCCTTACATGGCTCCATACCTTTCTCAGCTGGGCAAGTTACATGCTGCCTCTTCGGTGGTCTGCGCAGGAGTGGCAGAGGAACCTCCCTGCTTCCCAGAATTCTCCTGTTCTCATTGCATCACCTCTACTTCCTGTCTGGTTTTCCCGCCTATACTGCCTGCCTGGCCAATCAGCGTTTTATTAAAATATGATTGACAGAATACAGACAATTCTCCTGCATCACATTTGTTCTCTCTATCTCTATCTATCTCTATCTCTCTCCTCTCTCTCAAATGTATTCAAGTGTGTGTGAATATGGGAGACCAGAGATATGTGTCAGTACTCTTCCTGTCACTTTAATTTTTAATGACAGAATCTCTTACTAAACTTGGAACTTACTGATGCAATTAGACTGGTTGTCCAGGAAACTTCATGGATTCTTCTGTCTTTGTTTCCTTAGCACCAAGACTATAGGCATACATCACTATGCCCAGCTTTCTAATTGAGTGCCAAGTATATAAACCCAGGTCTTCATGCTTGCAAAACAAGCACTTACTTACTGAGCACTTTTGTCAACCAGTTTTCTTTAAGAAATATAATAAGGGAGATGTGGAGATGGCCTAGTGGGTAATAACATTGCTATGTGAGAACCTAAGTTCATGTCCCCATCACTCATGTAAAAAGCCACATAGTTGCACATGTGCTTGCAATCCTAGTGTTATGGGAGGCAGACATAGTTGAGGATCTGAACTTGGAGCTAGGCTAGGAGACACCAAATTCCAATCACCCTTTCCTGTCACTGCCTTCCATAGAAATGGCTTT
This sequence comes from Myodes glareolus, assembly GCF_982192425.1. NCBI lineage: Eukaryota > Metazoa > Chordata > Mammalia > Rodentia > Cricetidae > Myodes > Myodes glareolus. The sequence goes on from NC_142031.1 coordinate 368,523, forward strand.
CAAGCTCTCTGTGTAACAAAACTAAGGAGAGGGTTATAGAGCAGAACATCTTACATTCTTCCTTGGTCTCCTGATAGATGCACAGGCCAATGCACTGTGAGACCAACCTTGGATTTCTACAGTAACTGTTCTTCTGCTCAAGAGTCAAATCTCTGTAGCTGCTTCATAGTTGCCAGGTTGAATTCTGCTGCTTGAAGCCAGAAGTCACTCAGGCCTCTGGTCTAATACCTTTTGAGACTCAGCACAGCACACCATCACAGAGGAAAGGATTGTACAGGAGAAGAGAACATATGAACCAGTGCTCAAAGCTTGTCTTATCCCTGATATAGAAGCCCTCGATGTATATGAAGAATGCAGGTCCTATCTGTGAAACCATGGCATTCAAGTTCACCCTGGCACACCAGCATATCTCACAGACATACTGTGAGCTCCAGATAGATGCCCTGGTAACTACTCTCAACTCTGCTCCACCATTTCCCAGGAAGATAGATTTCTGTTCCTTCTGGAGATGTCTACCCAGCCATTTCGCTACTTGATTTGGAAAAGTGGAAATTTGTAGTAAAATGTGGGGTTGAGCCAGGAGAGACTGGCAAAAGGACCCATGTCACATGAAAGCCAAAAAGTGGCTTGTGGGTAGTAGAGGAACATAAGGTAGGGAGGGAGATGAGGGAGGAGAGGGGAATGGAAGACAGCAATCAACAAAAAAATGAACTTTGAAGATCTCATCATTAAAACCAATACTTTGCATACTAATTTAAAAATCAAGAAAGACACAGAGAAGGGAAGGATGGAGTGGGGGAAGGAAAAGAAAGAGGGAGAGAGAGGGAGACAGGTAGGGAAGGAGGGAGGGAGGGAGGAAGGGAGGGAGAGAGAGGGAGAGAGAGAGAGAGAGAGAGAGAGAGAGAGAGAGAGAGAGAGAAGTATTCTTTGTTAGATTGAGAGTTTCTTACCTTCCTGGTGAATTTTATATTGGGTAGCGATAAAGACAGATGACTATCAATGAAGGGGAGTAACAGAAGGTAGAGCCCCAGTCCACACACAATGGCAAATATTATGTCCACTGTTTCCATCGTGGAGCTGAGGCTCAGCCATGTGGCGTATATGCTTTCCAGAAGAGAGGGAAGATTCTCCATCTGAACTGATCGGGCTCTCCCTGAGGAGTGAAGGATAACCCATGCCCACTTCCTCACAGAACTTGGGACTCCACATCACAAAGCTAGGTCTCCACATCACAAAGGGCTTCTGAGACTGGGGGAGGGGCAAGGCAGACAGATGAATTCTCCCTCATTCTTTTGGGTACTTCCTTTCAATTCCACCTACTCTATTTCTTTAATATACTATTAACAGCTCCCTCATCCAAGGAATTCATATATTACCTAGTTCCTTTTCTCATTTGCAGATCTTAATTTGAGGTTTTTTAAAGTCAAGGTTTTTGTTTGTATTTTATTTTACTTTATTTTATTTTACTTTTTTCTTTTTCAAGACAGGATTACACAATATAACCGCCTTGGCTGTCCTTAAATTAGCTCTGTAGAACAGGATAGCCTTGAACTCACAAGATTTGGCCTGCCTCAGCCTCCCTAGTGCTGAAATTAAAGGCATGCACCACCACTACCACACTTAATATCAGTATTGTCATCCTTAAAGTATCTTAGATTGGGGAGGATGGAGAGATAGCTCAAGGCTAAGAGCGCTTGTTCAATCATGAAGATTTGAGTTCAGGTACTAGTAGCTACACAACAAGGTAGGCCTTTCTGTTACTTCTTATAATCCCAGCTCAAAGGGGAGTAGACAGAGAACAGCACTTGCTGGAGTGTAAAATAATGATTATTAGAGGCTGAGAAGAATTGAGCAGATTGGTGAAAAGGAGGCTGCTTTTGATTGTGCCTGCTATAAGCATGTATTGAAATATAACACTGAGTTAAATTAATATGTACAACTAACACATGTTAATAAAATCTTTTATTTTTGCAGCACCCTTATTTTGGTTTCTTATCAGGATAATGATAACCTCCATTAGAGAAGTTTGAAAGTGTTCTTTTGTTTTCAAATTTTAGAAACATTTGTTCAAAATTACAAAAGGAAGTCTGTCCTAGAAAAAAGATCACAAAAATTGCCTTCTAGAGAACATTAATAAGAGAGAGGAGGGGAGCAGGGAGAGAATCTCACAAGATATGAAATTGTGATGGGGCTTTGAAATTGGAAACCATTAGAAAGGATAGCTATCATGTATTGCTTGACCCTAAGGGAAAAAGACAGATAGTTTATTGCTATAATGTCAGGATATACATGGCATCATGGCCAAATACAGCCATTTTTCAGCCTTACAGGGAGAAACTTCCTCTCAAATCTGAAGAACAGGGGAGTCTTTGATTACTATAGATTTTCAAGGAGGTAGGCAAATTTCATACTATATGACCTACCAGTACCTGCCCAGCCTATGTGCCAGGAATCCTAAGAAATCAGGAAAGCAGAAAAAAAAAACCCACAAAGATGTAATTCAGAATCATCCTTGGTCTAGGATTATCAGGAGGCAGGGCTTGCTCACAGCTGCAAGTGGGAGGGAGATAGCTGAATTCTTTAAAATCTGTGAAGTTGCAGTACATTTTATCAACTCTTTTGAAGGACAGAGGCTACCAGGCTGAGAGACCAAGGTTAAGTCAAGCTCTGAGAGAGAGGAAAGGCAGCTAGAGGTCTATCCAACATTTGTGAAGTATTTCAAGTCTCCTTTAAATGTTTGGTAAAAGGATAAAGAAATGGTTTAGCAAATAAAAGCACTTGGTCTCAGAGAAGAATATAGTCCACTTCCCAGCATTCACCTTTGGTTGCTCCCAACTACCTGGGACTTAAAACTCTCTCTGGCCTCCTCAAAAACCTGCACATATGTGAGTACAAATACAAAGACACATGAATAAGCACAAATAAAAACAAGACAAACCATTAATTTAAAATGTCATTTCAATATTTAGTAGAATTCCCCATGAAAGCCATCAACCCTTAAGATTTTTTTTTCTTCTTTTTGGTTATTTGGGGTTTAATTCACATTGTTCTATTTCTTTGAGATATAAGGAATTTGGGGATTCTTGGAGTTTTTTCTCACACAGGCATTTTATCTTTGTACACTTTCCCCTTAGAGTTGCTTTTGCTACATTCTGGTGATAAGGAATTCCCCTCTGTATGGTGTGAACATCATTGGTTAATAAAGAAACTGTCTTAAGCCTGTGATAGGGTAGAATTTAGGTAGGTGAGGAAAACTAAACACTGGGAGAAAGGAGGCAGAGTCAAGAAGAAGCCATGGAGCCACTGCCAGAGACAGACATGCTGAAACTTTGATGGTAGGCCAAGACCTCATGATGATGCACAGATTAATATAAATGGGTTAAATTAATATGTAAGAGTTAGTCAAAAAGAGGATAAAGCTAATGAGCCAAGCAGTGATTTAATTAATACAGTTTCTGTATGATTATTTCGTGAGTCTGAACAGCTGGGAGCCAACAAGCAGCCTCCTCCAATATTCTTTAAGTTTCTATATGTTGTCTTTCTATAGCATGTTTTGAAACTGACATGAAAAGTACTTATTCATCTTTTTAAAGGCAAGCACTCACATTTAGGAAAAAAAAAATATGTTGCAGTGCAGTCTTGGCCAGGAGCACATTTTGTTAATCTGTTATCATTTCAGCCCAAAAGTTTGTTCAACATGGATAACAACATGAAATTAGTTTTAAATCTCTAACATAAAATATCTCTTAATCCTGGAAATTCTGTGTTGCTTTCTTAAAGTTTAATCTGGAACTTAGAGCAAGGACAATAAATAAGTTGACTGAGAAAACTATTTCAGGTTCCTATTCCCTTTTAATATTTTTATTTCCTACCTCTATCCCTTTTTAAAATAATACATGAAGGGATAGTATGAGGGAGAATGATGGTATGCCTTCAGGCCTAATTGAAGAATACTTTTTTGTGTATTTGTACCTAAGATAAACAACTTAGGGAGTTTTAGAAGTTTTATTTCATGCTTGGCTAATTCCATTACTTTCAGGCTGTAATGAGGCAGAGCATCATGGTAGGGAGCATGTGGTGGAAGAGTTGGTTATCTCACAACAGTTGAACTGTGGGTGGAGTAGTGGGAAGGACAAGGAATAGCCCTCAAAGGCACATCTACTCCACCAGTTATCAGGTCCTACCAGCTGTGAGTAATGAGAGTAGTGCTCTCAGGATCCAGTCACTTCTTCATAGTCCTTCTAACTGCAAACTAAGTTTTTGGTAGACAAGTCTTTTTACAGGAATGCTTCATATTCAAACTGTCATTTTCAGATAGGGAAGCCAGAAATAAAAAGTCTAACAATGGATAATTATGCCATTTTATTGAGAAAACTGACACGGCTGGACATTCTTGGATGATTACACCTACCAGGAGAAAGCCAGCCAATTAAAGGGATAAATGACTCTGTCTCCTTAATACCTTGATGGAACTTGGGCTTATTCCACAACTCTCAGAGAAGGGAGAACAAGCTAGTGTTTTTTCTACATGTTTGATTTCTGAAGTTTGTTGCAATGATGTACTGTGGTGTTCTTTGGGGTGAAATCCTGCAGTTAGGTTCCATAGAAATGATAGTCTTTCTTGGGGACAGTGAGATGTTCCCACTGACCACCTTCCAATCCCACAGGTGGTCCTATCTGCTTCACAGATGACATGCTAAAGTGCCTCCTCAAATACAGGCTGGTCCCTTATGTAGCAAGGTCAGGCTGTTATACACAGTCTCTCCAGAACCCTGGTATGGGGTAGCACTTTTTCCTGGAATGCAGGAAGGAATGAGGTGGGCAGATGGGTAAATGCTGGAGGCAACAACCTTGTGTTGGAGCTGAGAAGAAACAGGGCTTCCCAGAAAGAATGAGTGGACTAGGCTTGACAACTGGTGTAGGAGGGTCTCTGTCTATGTGTTACTTTCATTGGTTAAATAAAGAGACTGCCTTGGCCTTTTGATAGGGCAGAAAATTAGGTGGGTGGAGTAGACAGAACAGGATGCTGGGAAGAAGGCATGGTCAGAAAGCCGCCCGTCATGAAGCTGCCAGGTCAGACATGCTGAATCTTTCCTGGTAAGCCACAGTCTTGTGGTGACATACAGATTATTAAAAATGGGTTGAATCCAGATGTGAGAATTAGCCAATAAGAGGCTAGAGCTAATGAGCCAGGCAGTGTTTAAATGAATACAATTTTTGTGTTGTTATTTCAGGTGTAATCTAGCTGGGTGGGACGGAACAAGGAGTGTTGCTTGAATGTATATTCTCACTGCAATTTTGTATATATTATTAAGCACTAATTTTTAATGAGGAAAAACACATTTAATGTGTTTTAATAACATATTTATTAAGGAAATTATGCCTGTTTCCAGACTTCTAGTCTCCCTGAGCAACTTTATGCTGTAGGAGGTTCTTCTGTCTGTGTTTTGCTTTCATTGGTTCTATAAAGAAACTCCCTTGGCCTTTTGATAGTACATACTTAGGTAGACAAAGTAGACAAAACTGAATGCTGGGAAGAAGGAGGTGGAGAGAGTTATCATGAACCTGCCAAGTCAGATATGCTGAATCTTTCCAGTAAGCCACAACCTCATGGTGACATGTAGATTATTAGAAATGGGTTGAATCAAGATGTGAGAGTTAGCCAATAAAAGGCTAAAGCTTATTGGCCAAGCAGCAATTTAATAAATGCAATTTCTGTGTGGTTATTTTGGGGGTTAAGCTAGCCAGGCAGCCAGGAGCTGGGCTGCCAGAACCAAAAGCAGGCCCTCTCCTCATACAACAACTTTAATTCAAAATAGTATCAATCATTTAAACCTGATAAAATAGTTACCCTAAGACATTATTGTCCTGTAGGAAAGTTTTCTCATAATTTTCTCTTAACTGATTTAATTTGGTTCTGATCACTATGCTTAGTTTCATAGCTTTCACTGTTGAAACATGTATATAATCTGATTATGGCTAGAGGGCAACCATGCTGCCACTCTGTCATCTATGTTTCAATGGCTTCACAAGGAAATAACATAGAAAAATAATTTAATTTTAAACTATAGGGAGCTAGAGAGAGTGCCTAGTACATTTTTTAAAAAGTCAAACATAGCTGTGGATGCTTATAACCCCAGCATTGTAGGACAGATTCCAAGAGCTTGCTGAACAACCAGCCTAGTCAACATGGTGAGCTTCTGATTCAGTGAAAGACTCTGTCTCAAGGCAATGGTGTAGAAAGTGACATAGGAAAACACCCCATGATCTTCAGTTTGGTGTCATGCTTGTTGTGTGAGATATACTCACATGCATGTAACACACAATTACAAACAAACACACACACACACTAAAAAATGAATTTTTTAAATCAAAACTAATTAAAAATTCCTTCACATCAACTTTATAACTCTTGAAGAAAGTACCATGATGGTGTGGTCCTAGTGGATCATCTAGTGACAAATACTTAACAGCTGTCATTAAAATAGAATTTATCAAGGCAAGGATAACAGTTCATTCATGTGAGAAACATAAAGTCATACCAAAGTGTATCCTTTAGAAACTAATGGCCAGATAAGTCAGACACTGTATTAATTGCTATTATATAAATCTAATTAAATGTACACTTCCTCAGTTCAGATATTAACAATCACAATAATCTTATCAGAAATTATATTAATACAAGTAAAGATTTTTGTCTTTAAGTGTTTTAAGCAATGCCTCTTTTTTTCAGCTCTGAAATAACAAAAATAAAATATATTGTCCTAATTAACTAACTTTCAACTTGACACAGCCTAGAGCAATGGTTCTCAACCTTCCTAGTGCTATGGTCCTTTAACACAGTTTTTCATTTTGTGGTGATCCCTAACCATAAAATTATTTTTGCTGTTATTTTATGACTGTAATTTTGCTACTATTATGAATATATTACAAATATCTTTGTTTTTCAATAGTCTTGGGCAACCCCTATAAAAGGATCATTTGATACTCCACAACACTGGACCAATGAATGTAGATCAGCAAAAGACAGACAAGGCAACCTGATAGCATTGAGAAACTCCTTGGGGGGGGCCTCTTGCAGGCTGCCATGACAAAGGTCCAATCATTCCCAGTTACTGTGGGGAACATGTCTCACCAGGAAAATTAAAAAATGCAGTGCCTACTGTAAAAAATATCAGACTGGTCTGACTAATGGAATAGATGTGGAAGATGAATCAAAAACTCCAATAGGAAATAGAAAACATATATTCTGGCAGGCTTCTATAAATGATCAAAGACCAAAGCTAAGAGTGTGTATAAATGGCATTGTTATTCAAGGCTTGGATAGACATGGTGTGTGGATGTAAGTATCATTACTGCAGAATCTTGGCATCAGAATCAGCCTCTTCAAGTGCAGATATTCAGTTCCTAGAAATTGGAACCCTATCTCAAGTGAAACAAAGCATAAAATGGGATAAAAGCATAGGGCCAGAAAAACAGAGAGGAAGGGTGAGGTCATATATAGCTAATATTGCAGTGAATTTGTGGGGTCATGACCTATTGCAGCAATGGAATATCCAGATTAACATTCCTATAATCCCCCCAAAATTTATATTTCTGGGAAAGATATTATAAGATGTTATAGAAAAGGTCACCAGCCATTCAAGCTGTATAGGAATGCAAAGCAATTGACAAACCTTCAGAGGTACTAACAGCCCTGCCTTTAAAATGGTTAACTGAGAAAACAATATGGGTTAAACAATGGCCTTTAACAGAAAAAAAAAATCTGCAGGCTTAAACAGCTGGTACAAGAGCAACTAGATGCTCACCGTGTGGAACAATCTACCAGCCTTTGGAATTCTGTATTTGTTGTTAAAAAGAAACCTGGAAAATAGAGAATGGTGACAGATCTTAGAGCTATCAACAAGGTTATTGGACCTATGTGCCCCTTACAATCTGGAATTCCTCTGCCGTCTATGTTACCAAAAGGATGGCCTCTCATAGTTATTGATTTAAAGCATTGTTTCTTCAGTGTACCTTTTCAAGTAAGGGATAGAGAAAAATTTGCCTTCAGAGTGCCTACTTAAAATAGTTCTCAGCCTACTAGGAGATACCAAGGGACCATCCTCCCACAGGGAATGCTCAATAGCTACACCCTGTGCCAATACTTTGTCAGTCAGACATTGGAAATAATACATAAGAAATTTCCTAAGTCTATAATCTATAGTCATTACATGGATGACATTTTGTTTTCTGATTCAAAAGCAGATACTTTAGGAAGAATGTTTGAAGAAGTAAAGAAAGTTTTGCCTAAATGGGGACTGCAAATTGTTCCTGAAAAGATTCAAAGAGAAGATTCTGTTAATTACTTAGGTTACAGAACAGGTTTACAGAAAATTAGAACACAAAAGGCACAAATTAGGAGAGACTGATTACAGACTCTTAATAGCTTTCAAAGATTGTTAGGAGACATTTCCAGTCTATGACTGGCTGTTGGGATAACACCTGATCTAATAATTCATTTAAACAAAACCTTAGATGGTGATAAAGATTTGAATAGTTCCAGAGAATTAACAGCTGAAGCAGAAAAGGAACTGACAATAATTGAGGAAAAATTACAGGAGGCACATGTGGATAGGGTGAATCCAAATCTTAGTTGTATCCTACTCATATTGCCTTCCAGAATTTCTCCTTTGGGAATTTTAATGCAGAGGGAAGATATTATCTTAGAATGAATCTTTATACCACATAAACCAAGTAAAAAATTAAAAACTTATGAGGAAAAAAAATTTCTGAATTAATTATAAAATGTAAACTGAGACTTCGTCAACTAGGAGGTATAGGCTCAGCAGATATTATAGTGCCTTTCACTACTGATGAAATAAAAAAGCTATGGGAAGACAATGAACCATGGCAAAGAGCTTGTGCTAATTCTTTGGGAGAAATTCATAGCAACTATCCCCAAAGTGATAGACTTAACCTTATAAAGAGAACTTCTTGGATTCTTCCTCAAATTGTATGTGATGCTCCAATAACTGGCACCCATACATTTTATACTGATGCAAATAAATCAGGAAAAGCATATTACAAATTAGAAGAATTGAGTAAAGTGGAACAAAGCCCTTATAATTCTGTCCAGAAGGCAGAATTATATGTCATTTTCATGGTGCTAAGGGATTTTAAAGACCCTCTTAATATAGTTACTGATTTACAATATGCAGAAAGAGTTATCTTGCATATTAAAACTACTGAATTTATAACAGATGATACAAAATTGACTTCATTGTTTATCCAAGTACAAGACATAATCAGGAATAAGCTTTGTCCTATATACATAACACACATCCAATCCCTTACGGGTCTGCCAGGTCCTCTAGAACAAGGTAATTCAGAAATTCATCAATTACTGACTGGTTCATAAAAACCACCACGCCAATAGCAAAAGTTTAAAGAAAGAGTTTTCTATTAGCATCTTAAAGCGGCAGGCCGTTTATCTAATAGCTTTTAAAATGCCTGTCCTATGAGCCAACAAAAAGTCCAACAGAAAAGCTGAAACAGTAATGAATCTTTTTACCTCACTGCCATACTTAGCTTGTTTATATAGCTTAAATCTTATTTTGAAAGTTCTTTTATTATAACCAAAAGCTGAAAATCACATTCAATGAAATTGTATAAATATCACAAAGAGTGTCTATCTTTTCCTTATTTTTCTAGCTGGTCTGTTTGTTTAATTGTTTTGACTGTGGTTCAAAGGAACATTACCCATCTTTTAGGCTACATAAAGTACAAATATCAACTTTACTTATTTTATTCATGATACAATTACCTATGTATATATCTCCTCAAGTTACAGTGTTAGACTGCCCTCACATAATCCTAGGGCCTATCTTGCCCTTAAATTCAAGAGTTTCAATCCCTAACTAGAAAGGTAAAGCACTCCAGTCCTTCAGGAAATAGATGTCCTTTATCCTGATCCCATAAAGTCATTGAAAAGTCTCAGGGATGAATTTGTAAGTGACTAAGCCAGGTAGGTATTCTTGGGAGTAAACTCATATTAATGTAGCTTCAAAATATCTTATTTTTGGCTAAAATGTTATGGTACAGACTGAACATACCCAGAGGAACTTCTGTTTACCACTTTGATCATGTATTTGTTCTGAAATTTTGAGCTAAATATGGTCCCCAAAATGTGTCTACAATATATACATATACATATATACACATACACACACACACACACGTGTGTGTGTATGTATGTATGTATATAGACCTGAAGCTCATCATGCTTTAGAACTGGCCTATCCACATGTACATATAGACCCCACAATAAAATCCCATGCTTACCAGGCAGTGGTGATGCACGCCTTTATTCCCAGCATGCAGGAGGCAGAGGCTCCTGCTCTGTGAGTCTGAGGTCAAACTGGTCTACAAGAGCTAGTTCTAGGACAGGCTCTAAAGCTACGGAGAAACCCTGTCTCGAAATATAAAAATAAAATATCCCCATGCTTCCTTTGTTTAGTGGAAAACATTATTTTGGAAATTATGTTTATGCTGTACTCACTTGCTGCAGATAATTTTGTTCTATTCTGATATCATAGCTGTGCCTAATTTGACTTTGCCTTTGCCAAGTTGGAAACTCGGTTGCATTTGGTTACATTCCCAGCACCATCTGTTCCAGATTGGAATGCAAAGCCTCTTACTGAAGTCAGTTCATTTCTTTTTACTCCAAATCAAGACCAGGCTTTTCTTTGGTAGTATGAACAGTAACTATAGCATCATCCTGGAGCTCAGGGAAAATCGTAGATCTTTCTGGTCTTTCCATCTGGTGAAACCCTTGTATCTGGCAAGCCCAACCTCAGGCTTCCTGATCTTATACCATATATCTCCCTAAGTGGATGTCTGATGCTCATTCTTAGTATAGGTCAGACTAAGGCTTTACTAGAAATCTGAGGCTTAGGCAGCAGTCATATAGGTACAGTCTATGACAAGCCTACATGTGTTCAAGCCCTCTCAAGAAGTCTCTGTGAATTGATTCCTGTTCCATTACTTACTACTGATACTCTTCCCTGTGTAGTTACTCACAGGGATATGAATAGTGAGTACTTCAGATGGTATCAAGTAACAGATAAATTAGGCTGAGCTAAAGCTGAGTTTTAGTTGTGTTCTTCAGTGGGCTACTTATAAGTTGAGATCAGTGGTTTAGACTGTAAGGATATTGTGGTGGTTTGAATAAGAATGGCTCCCATAGGCTCATATTTTAGAATGCTTAGTCACCAGGAAGTGGAACTCTGAAAGGATTAGGATGATTAGGACACGCAGCTTTGTTGAAAACATTGTGTCATTGGGGTTTGTTTTTCAGGTTTTAAAAGCCCATGCCAGACCCAATGACACCCAGGTATCTAGAGTCCAGCTAGTCTGGGAGCGTCATGGTAACTGTACAGTGAAGAAACTTATAATCCACACTGAGTCACCTGAGCTTCCCTTACCACACCACTGTCAGGCTAACTCTTCCCCAGACATTAGAGCCCTCAATGAAAAGAGAACTTGTTAACTGGCATCTCAGAGTCCTAACGAACTTTGCTGCAAGATCCCATAACCAAGCTTGTTATTAAGTGAAGTGTTTGTGTTCTTAATTCCATAGACCTTGAAGCAGCAAAGTCTAATATGAATATAGATGTACAACCAGTTGTAGCAGTACCTCAGAAGTGGAGCTGTGGTCAGATGCAGGATCTTCCAAAAAAAAAAAAACTCTCCAGCAAGAATGAATTAAGAAGATACTCTCATATATGTGTTGGGGGAGGTGTTACGGTATGCTTTTATGCATCTTAGGCTCATTTGGAACTTATTATATGGCAGAGAATGGTCTTGAACATCTGATCCTCCTGATTCTACCTCTTAACTCCTGGGATAATAGGTGTTTGTCATCATACCTTGTTTATGCAGCACTAGGGATCAAACTTGGGCTTTTTGTGATAGACAAGTACTCTATAGACCATTTCCTGTGACTGAGACTGTATGTAGCATACTTTCTTGAGTTTCCACAAGATCCTTTTGTGATGGAAGCCCTATTGCACAGGCAGCAAAAAATTGGAAACAAGGACACTTCTGCTAGTGAACACAAATCCATCAGACAACACCATAATTAGAAAGCATTTGTTTTGAACCTTGTAAGTGCTGTCTGGTTCCTATGGACCTGGGGTAAGCAGGAGCTCTCCTCTTTATTGAGTATTCTAAAGACTGGGGTGAGTAGCATTGTGAGGCCTCTTAACTCCTGCTGGCCATATAAGTATTCTGTGCCTGGTACAATTGCCTAAAGAATGGGCCCAGAAGATCATTTTTGTTGTTTGAATTTTTCCTTGATTACTAAGTCCTGGGTCAACCAAACTGACAAGGTTATATCAAGTGTGGATAGAGGCAGGTGTGGTCTGGGCTTCAAACATTAGGGACCAGGTTTATAGGAAGAATGGGGCCCCTGGATGTAGGTGAGGATGATGTTCAGTATTAACCTAGAGTGGAAACAGGAAGAATGGGGCCCCTGGATGTAGGTGAGGATGATGTTCAGTATTAACCTAGAGTGGAAACTTGAGCATGGTTGACTTAATATTTGGTTTTCATCCAGCTACTACAACAGTTTTTATCTGCTTTCAACTAATGTTCTAGTCCCCCACATCCATTGAGACTTCTAGCCACAAGTCATGTTTCTATTCCTTTGACCTGATCCTAGCACCCCAAACCCACAAAATCACTTCAGTCTTTCAGGTTCTCTGTGCATCTATTCTTTCTCCTTGAAATCCCAGGAGTGCTGCCACCCCACCTCCAGAAAAAGGCCCTTACTCCCTTGTATTTGAAGGCCAGGTGTAAAATTCTACTTCCCTGAAGGATGTGGCATTTATCACAGCAGGGACAAGGCCATAGCAATGTCACTCTCTTTTGGAGATGCATCCTTATTCCTCAGTATCCCTATAGTGGGCAGGCCCCCATTTTCCTACCCAATTAGGCACACCCCCATTTCCTTGCCTTTTCCTAAAGGAGAATTTCCTTGTGATGTTCCATCTCCTCCCTTTCAAGGTCTGATGGCTAACTCCAGGGTAAGTCTGGCCACCGAGGGATATGGGAACCCTACAAAGGTATGCAATCAGAGTTGAGTGAGGATGAGGCTTTATTGCTTGGCTTTTCTAGGCTTGTTTTAGTAGTGGCAGTGAATGGGCAGATATGCTGAGGAAAGATTCAGATGGTAAACTAAAGAGTGGAGGCTATAGCTTAGGGAAGCCTGAGCAAAGAATGTCCAAAGGCCTGGTGCTCACCCTGGGGCTTGGTCTTGAGCCTCAGGGATAAATACCAATAGGAACCAGATTTGTGCAACTATGAAGATGCTGCAGGTTTGTGGGGAGACAGAAGTTCTCAGAGGCCTAGGTTTTAGTTCTGTGTGAGGAGACACAGATCCAGATTCTGGAAGTGGAGTAAGTCCCTTGACTTGGCTGATCCAGTTAGTGAAGTTAGGTAACCCTGGTAAAGACACTGGGGTAAATGGGATGCCAGCAGTCCAGACCCCAACTAGCCAGTCCTACCAGGACCCATGAACTAGTTTGGTAGCAGATGAGTGGACCCCCAGAATCACCCCAAGGAGAGAGAGTAGTTAGTGTTTGATCTGTTTAAGGCCACAAATACCAACTGCATGTTAGGATCCTACAGAGCCCAACAGATGAGGACAAGCTAAAAACATATGGATTTTTCTTTTTGCTTGCCATGCCTCATGTCTAGAAGGGAAAATTTAGGAACTTGTAAGAAAGCTAGTTCTGCTAACCTATGTGTAGGTCCTGGCTCTATAAACCTTGAGCTGATGCAATATATTCAGTCAACTCCTCTGCCTTTGGTAACCTTGGTTAGGTCTATTTGCTCAACTTGTGAACTGGAACTCTTGAAAAAATATGCTCATCCCTTGACTGGGTAAAGACAGCTTATATCACTGGGCAAAGGAGTCTTCAGAACACTTCTAAAAGTTACTGCATTGGTGTGGGAGAATTATTTGTATTCTGTCAGTCATGTATTTTAATAAAACGCTGATTGGCCAGGCAGGAAGTATAGGTGGGTCAACCAGACAGGAAGTAGAGGCAGGGCGGTGAGAACAGGAGAAGGCTAGGAAGGAGGAAGCCCATTCCTCCCACTCATGCCCAGACTCTGAAGAAGCAACATGTGAGCTGCCACCCTGAGAAAGCTACTGAGCTGTGTGGCTAACATAGATAAAAATAATGGGCTAACATAAGTTATAACAGCTAATAAGTAGCCTGAGCTAGTGGGCCAATCAGTTTATAATCTTATGGAGTCCTCTGTGTGATCTTCTTTGGGGCTTGCCAGCTGTGGGATATCGGGCAGGACAGAAACCCCAATAAGCAGGCCCCTTCATGTTACATTTCATTTGTAAAATCCCTTTAGGAAAATCCCATGGGAAATCCAGTCTATAATGGGGACTATGTCAGCTCAGAGTCGGAAGCCTGCAGAGATGGGGAAGGCATCAGAATCCAGACATCTGGGCCCTGGTTGTGCCACTTCAGTTCAGACCAACTATTTTCCTTCTCTGGGACAGTTTACCCAGAAAATCCATTATGTCCAATTGTGAATTTACTTCTATACCATATAAAGAGTTCCTATAAGAAACTGACAACCCAACAACAAAGTAAGAAACTTAAATGAAACATCACAGAAGACAACATATAACAATGAACATACAAAATGCACTTAGTGGCAAGAAAGGGAGATGGGTACCAGAAGCATACTAAGTCAGCACTGAAAACATTATCAAACTGTTTACTTACAAATTACATATTTGTGTATATGTTATGCCTCAATAAAAAGTATAAGATATGCAACAAAAATTGATGTTAGGATTTGCTAAAGCTATCCTCAAGGAGACTATTGAAGCATAAACCCAAGGAAAACAAGTAGAGATAATGAAACAAGAAGTGTGGGGGTCTCCACAAAGACCAGAGGACAATACATCCACTCCTGGAGGAACTGAGATAGAATAGGCATGGGGAAAACCCATGACTGCCTTATTCACCAGGCAGATGGACTTTCCTGTGGAGAGGCCCCCGGCACACAGTATTTCCTCATGCACATAGTCCTTGTTTTGGCCTTATATGTTTGCCCACATAAGGTATTACAGAACTCATTCTCAAAGTTGTCCACTTCACCCTCTTGCAGAGAGAAGGGTAGTAACAGTTTTGCTGTGAAAATAAGGAGGAGGTCAGTGATGGACACTGTGACTTAGCTGGGAAAGTCCAGGCTACTCTGACTGATGCTCACCATAGGACATCTGAGTATCAAATTCTGTTTCCATCTTCTACCTACTTCTCATGAACGTCTCTCCTTTTTCTCAGAAACTCCCATTTACCTTCCTCATCTCTCTCACAGCATCAGACCACAAATCTACTGTATAAAGAGGCAAATCCTACTAATAACTGTGTTCAATATTGTTAAGCAACCTTTATCACTAATCTTTATCCTATGTCTTTATCCACCCGCTCACCCACACATCCACTCATTTTTTATTACCTTCCATCCATCCATTCTTTCATTAGTGTCTCCATCTAGCCTGCTGCCTCATACCTGCTAACATTTCTATCCACAACACCTATGCACCCATCTTCCTTCCTTCCTTCCTTCCTTCCTTCCTTCCTTCCTTCCTTCCTTCTTCTCTCTTACTCACTTGAGTTAAAGTGATACAAAGAACATTTTTAGTTGGGAAAACCAGAAAAACTAAGTTGATTTACTCATTTGTGTCAAAGAAATAACACAGGGAGAGGTGACAGTACAAATTGTCTACTTTAGTACAAATAATTAAGTAAAATGCAGATGGGAGATTGTAGGAAAAATGTAAACCAATCATACCAAGGTGGAGAGAAAATTGCAGAGAAAAAAGAGGTCCTTGGGTGAAAATGACCTCAAACATATTCAAGGAGAATTAAGGAAGCTGGGGTTGGGTAAATGAGGGAAGAAGTAGGTGATGAAGCAGAAATGGATCAGGGTGCTATCATCATGTAAGACCTTGACAGGGATTTTTTTAAATTTTGATTGAAAGCACAAGTGAGAAGGTAGTGGAGGGTTCTGAAAAGAAAAATGAAATGGCTATGTTCTAAAGTAATGCTGAAGGTCACATAGAGACTCATGTAGAAGCACATAAGAATAAAAGTAGAGGACCATTTGAGAGAAACTACACTCAAGAAATGGGAGTTAATTATGCTAGGCTATGTAACAGCAGCACTGTGCAGTATCCATCAGGTATTAGACTGGTATTGTAAAACAAAATGTGGACCCTGCTTTCAAGAATGTGTACGTGGGATGGGGGAGCAAACCTCCTCGGGAAGACATGTTCTTCCCAAAACACCTAAAATACATTTTTTGAGAAGAAATGTGTGAAATTATGATCTTACAAACAAGTAAAAATCTACATTCTTTTTTATTTGCATTATTCCATATTTCTAAGTCATAATCCCTTAATAAATACTTCCGGGTATGACTCTGCATACATTTCTCTACTTTCAATCTAAAGTAATGAAAGCAAGGAGATCTTGGTAGAGCCTTTTCCAAGTATGTGCAAGGCACTGGGACCAATCCTCAATACCAGAAACAAACAAACAAGCAAAATAAAACCAAAACAATTTCTCCATTATGTAGTTCATCTGACAAGACTGTAAAAACAGGATAAAGCCAGTTGAGATTAAGTGAGATTAAACACTTTAGAACTGCAATAGTTCTCACTTAATCATGCATTCTCAATGGTCTCAAATCACATGGGACTTTCCACTTGACTCAAGCACTCCCAAGATATCTGGTAATTACATGTATTATACTTGTATTATAACTACAGACAGATCCCAAACCTAAATGTGAAAAGTGCAGAACTTCTGAATACCCAGGAGAGAACAGGAGTCTCCGCATTTGGCGAATGTGCCACATGCAACGATACATGCACGACAGACACCACCATCTGCGGCTCCCGACACTCTGCTCTGTGCAGGGCAGTGAAGTGATTCAGAGGCTGCCAGCAGAGAGCTGCAAGTTTAGGACTACTGAGACAGGAAGACGCTAAACTCTGTGTTTGTCCGCTGGCTCCCACCCAGCCAGTGGAGGACCCACCACACCGGCCGCGAGCCTCATCGGGCCGCTCCGCCTAGTTTGGGGACAATGGCCCCTCGCTCGCCAAGCCCAGCCACTCCTTCCCTCTGTGGAGAGCAACCCATCACTCACCATGGTGCAGCTGCCGATCTGACACACTCTCTGCCCCCAAGAGAGCCCGAGACTCAGTGCGTGAGAGAGCTGAGCCGGAGCGGAAGTCTGGCTCCCGGAAAAACCTTCCCATCTGACTGGCGGGTCTGCAGGAAGCACTGATTGGCTGGTGAGGTCTCAGTGACCGGGACCAGGTGAGCAGAAGGGACTCGGCACCGTAGTCCAGCACTGGCTTCTAAAGACAGACCTGTCCCAGATTGGCTGGAGATTTATGCCAAATTCAACAGCAAGTCTCTTGCTAATGTAAATCAATGGGTCCGGTTTTAAAACGAAGTATACAAATTTAGAAAATTAGCTAAAATTAAACTAAATAGCCAGACATTAAAAAAAAAAAAGAAAAGAAAGAAATGAACTGGTTGGTGAAGGCACAAGGCTATAACCGCAAAACTCCACAAAGAAGGTAGGCAGGTCTCTGTGTGTTCAAGGCCAGACGGCTAGGAATGATACACAGAGAAACCCTGTCTCGAGAAAAAAAAATCAAAAAAAGAATTTGAAAAGCTGCTTTCAAGCTTCTACTGTTGAGTATTTATTTATCTGACATGTGTGGGTGGTGGGGAAGGGATTTCTAAAAGAAATGGTCTGTGGCCTGAAGAGTCTCCAGGATCTGAAAAGAATTCCAATGGCTGCCAGCAGATGTGAACTGGAGTATGGCTTCAGGTCACTGGCTGAGGAGTGTAGCTAGCATTGACCTTGCCAATTGGCCCCAGTCATATGTTATTGTCAGGGCCTGAAGTTCCTCAAAAAGGAATGAATGAAGACCCAAGACCCTTGCTTATCTAAATGCCTGACTTTGGGGAAAGGACTTGTGGGCACTTGAAACTAAGGTTTCTTGTCTTAGTCTTATTCTGTAGGGACCTGTTCCCTTCAGAACGCTCTCTCTCAAAAGGGAAGGTCATGACTTCTTACTCTTTTCCCATGATACCTTCGTACCTCCCATTCTGATGGATGGTTCTGTACTGATTCCTAACCCTAACTGAACTCTTCCACTGTAAATAAATAAAGTAAGCAAAGATGTGAACAGATGAATGAACGAACGGACAAACAAACAAATAAATAAAAAGTTCACAGTTGTTTATTGACTTTTGATTTCATAATAAAAATTTTTTAAATATTTATTTATTATGTATACAATATTCTGTCTGTGTGTATGCCTGCTGGCCAGAAGAGGGCACCAGGCCCCATTACAGATGGTTGTGAGCCACCATGTGGTTGCTGGAAATTGAACTCAGGACCTTTAGAAGAGCAGACAATGTTCTTAACCTCTGAGCCATCTCGCAAATCCCCATAATGAAAACTTTTGACATGTGACCTAGAAAGTGTCTGGAGCATAACTTTATACTCAACACCCCCCCCCTCACACACACACACGGAAACACTTGGATAAATTTTAAAATTAAACTAAATATACAAAAAAAGGAAGCAAAACACCTTTACTATCATCATCCCGTCACTCATGTCAATATACGAACAAACTAAGAAACATGGGAAGACAGTGCTGGCTGGTGGGGGGGAGGAGTACATGACTTACAGAGGAGGGGTTTCATGGGATTAAATAAGAAAATCTCATCCTTCACAGGCTGCACAGGCAACTTTCTTTGGTCTTAACAAGGTTCAGACAGCCATCAGACACAGTGAGGTAGAAAATGAGGCACCTCCTGGAGATTCTCAATGGAGGCCTACCTAGATCCTTGTTGTAAAGTAGAGAGGGGGAGAATGGGCACCTATGTGGTGGGCACAGAGGAGTTGGGATGCCCACAGTGGTATTTGCACATTTGTTCCTGTCCTGAGTAGTGCCATGTCAGTCAATCAGTCAAGCTGATGTCCACCTGCACTCAGGAGGCAGAGTGAACTCTGTGAACTCTGAAAGTCATGTTTTCCAGGCAGGGCTATGAAAAGAGATGCCCCACGTCAATATACAAACAATCTAAAAAACATGGAAAGACAGTGCTGGCTGGTGGGAGCTTCAGAATTGGTTCCAAGGCTAAGGCATAGAGTCTGGTTTCCTGTGCTCACCGACCAGCAGAGATTTGGGTTTGTGTGCTCCTGAGACCTACCCCAATTTAATACTGCATTGCCTTTTTATGATAGGGCACATACACGCATGCTTGATATCACACACATACACAGCCTGTGTGGCTGTCTGCCCGCCTGCCTCTGTGAACCCTGTGTGAGTGCCTGGTTGGTACCTTCAGAAGACAAAAGGTGGGAGTGGAGTTCTGCTGAAATCAGAGTTATGGATGGCTACCAGCTGTTTCTTGGCTGCTGTGAGGATGGTGGGACAGTAACCCACCAAAGACAGAGACATGCCAGACAGGAGTTTTAGTAGAAAACTGAACTGAACTGAACTGAGTAGATACTGGCTATTCAATTTTAGTGTTTACGGATTATGTCGGAGGAACCTTCTACTTAAATGAAACAAAACCAAATCCTTTCAAACTTCTGGATGTCCTCTGAGGGGGATGAATGGATGATGGAAAAGAAAAGAAGATAAGAGGGTTTTAGTTGTTCCAAAATCTTCAGGGACAAAATTTCCCCTTATATGGTGGACTTGAGAATAGCAAGAATTCCTGCTGCATTGTGCCAAGTTTTTCTCACTTGAGGTTGGATGGTGTCAACTGTAAGATTTTTATCTTTTCTGATCATGTGAGATTCTAGCTTTTTTTAATTGATAAATGGACACATGTTCCCTCTAGTTCTGTTAGCTGTACAGCGTTGACCATGAAAACAGGTTGGATTTCATCAAAGAATTTCTCTGCATTTTATCTTTCACCTTTGATTGCTATTAAGTGCCATCTAGTTGGTTCATAGTGTTTCATGAGCACTTTCCTAATTCTTTTGTTTTTGTGTCTTGTTTTGTTTTGTCTTTTTAGGCAGGGTTTCTCTATGTAATAGCCTTGGAACTTGCTTGGTAGATGAGGCAGGCCTTGAACTCACTGATATCCTCCTGCCTCAGCATCCCAAGTGCTAGGATTACAAGTATTATGTCACCACTGCTCAGTTTTTCCTAATTCTTTTTTGATGGTGGTGGTGGTGGTGGTGGTTTGGTTTTTTTTGTTGTTGTTGTTTTGTTTTTGGAGACAGGGTTTCTCTGTAGATTTGGAGCCTGTCCTGGATCTAGCTCTTGTAAACCAGGCTGGCCTTAAACTCACAGAGATCTGCCTGCTTCTGTCTCCTGAGTGCTAGGACTAAAGGCACCCGGCTCGATTTTTTCTAATTCTTGAATGGGATAGCCACCAAAGGCATTTCTTCCTACTTGGTTTGTGTTTGATTGCTGTTTTGAGTTTCTAGATCACCTGTTCCATGGGCCCTAGCCTACACACCTGTTCTCTGAGGGGACCTGATAGGAGTGAGACTCACTGACTTCACAGACTAGTAAACGCCAAGGTCGCCACCCCTTTCTAACCTTGAACTACTGGCTGACCCATTAAAGGGTGAGGCTACAACTTGACTGGCCTGCTCAGATATGCATTTTTTTTTGTTTCTCGAGACAGTGTTTCCCTGCCTAACAGTCCTAGCTGTCCTGGACCTAGCTCTTATAGACCAGCCTGGCCTCAAACTCACAGGGATTCACCTGCCTCTGCCTTCTGAGTGTTGGGATTAGAGGCACGTGCCATGACTACCCAGCCAAGCTCGATAAATAATTTCCTGCCTTATTATTGAAGTTGGGAAACATTACCTTCTTGTCAAAGTTGGGAAACTGCTGAATTCAGTCTTTTTCAGGTTTCTTAGCAAAAAAACAAAAACAAAAACAAAAAACCAAAATAAGAAACCCTTATTCGCATTATTTGTCTTATTTCACATTTTTTTTTTGAAACAGGACCTGTCTTTTTATTTGTGCTTCAGACAAACTATTTTACTACATGGCCCAGGACTTCCTTCTGAACACTGCTGCTGCAAATACAATTTAAAAAGGAAAACTAAAATTAAAATAAATAATCTGGGATTAACAAAGAAAAAGGGTGGAAAGCAGCATTTTCTTTCTTTCTTTTTTGTTTTCTTTCTTTATTATTTTTTGGGGCACAGTTTCTCTGTGTAATAGCCATAGCCATTCTGAAACTCCTTTTATAGACCAGGTTGTCTTGGTAACATTCTGGGTTTTGTTCTTATTTCCTATCTGTAAATTGACATTTCTTCTCTTTCTCTTTTGTTTAATTTATGTATTTTTTGTTTTGGTTTTGTTTTGTTTTGTTTTCTCTGTTTCTCTGATGCCTGTTCTTGGAACCAGCTCTTGTAGACCAGGCTGGCGTCAAGCTCCTGGAGACTCGCTTCTGTCTGCCAGATATGGAGCCAGGCCCCTCTAATGCTTTCATCTTTGTATTATGGGCTCCATACTCTCAGTACTGCATCAAAAACTCCAGTGTGCAGACCCTTGTCTGTCATGCCAGCAGCATGCAGGAACTGGAACTACAAGGATCAGGAGATCAACTTAAGCAATACAGCAAATGTGAACCATCCTGGTGGGAAACAGACCCTCTAAAAAAATCAATAAAATGACATTTTTACTTTTTCTGTCTGAAGTGAAAACATTCAAAACGAATAACTATGTCAATATTATTCCTGGAAATGATATCCAGTTGGGAAGTTTTTAAATTATTCCATAGCTGTTTTAATTTTCTCTGACACAGTATTTAGTCTGAGGAAGAGGGGGGTGAGTTTGTACAAACAGAATGACAGAGTACCCCAAGCAAGCAAGTGGTGGCCATGGTGAAATGTCTTTGAAAGACTTAGATGGCAGGGAACTGCCTTTACCACCTTCTTCCCTCCCTCCCTCCCTCCCTCCCTCTCACCATGCCATAATTGTGGCAGCCCCTTGGTGCACATAGTCTTTTTGCTGAACAGTCAGACACACTCCTTGTTTTATTTTTTAATTTTTGAATTATGGGCAAAGTCAATTATTTGAACTCTTAGATTTTATTATTATTATTAATTGTTGGGTTTTGGTTTTTCAACATAGGGTTTCCCTGTGTATCTTTTTATGCCCTGGAACTCACTTTGTAGACAAGATGGGCCTCAGACTCATGGAGATCCAGCTACCTCTGCCTTGGCCTCTGCCTCTGCCTCCTAGTGCTAGGATTAAAGGCATGTACTAAACACACTTTATTCAAGACAGGGTTTCTCCATGTCACCTTGCCTGTCATGAAACTCACACTGCAGAAGGTAGCCTCAAACTCACAGCAATCTGCCTGCCTCTGCCTCCCCTGATCTCTGAGGTCTTTTATCATCTCTATCTGTGTATCTGTCTATCTACCTATCTATTCATCTATCTATCTATCTATACATGTATCTATCTATTCATTTAATACTTTACTTATTTATTTTTTTGCTTTTTTGAGACAGGGTTTCTCTCTCATTTGGAGTCTGTCCCCTAAAACTGGGGAAAAAGGAATGCAGCACCACCACCATCCAGCTAGATGGTTTTTTTTAAATGGTAGGCAATGAGACCTATAAATTCCCTTAAAGGACTGAAATCACTGTGTGCCAGGTATTCTGTAGGGTTATGTTTTCCTTTGCTTGAGGGAATACTCTGCTTCTCTCTCTCTTTCCCTCTCCCCCCTCATTCTTGATATCTATTTTGTCCCATTCCTCATAGGAACTTCTCTGTTTTTCTTGATTTTTTTTCCTCAGTCTGTCTTCCACATTTCTTTTCCTCTCTCTCTCTCTCTCTCTCTCTCTCTCTCTCTCTCTCTCTCTCTCTCTGTCTCCCTGCTGTCACCCTAGACAGAAAGCTAAAGGTTTATGCTATTTTTCTTTACACATATAATGTATTGTCACAATGTGGAGAATCTGGAGACACTGATTTTGAATCGTGATCTTCTTGAGGCTAGGAGACTGAGAACAAAATGGACCTTGAAAACATGACTCATGGTGTCTATCATCTTGCTGAGGTCAGCACTCATCAAGGTGGTTACCAGAGCAGCCTCCTAAAAGCTTCCGTCTTGGCGAAGTCAACACTCATGCTGTCTGCAAAGGGCCTTCACTAAAATGTTTTGAACTGTGACCCTGCTCCCCTCACACACACACACAGGACATGAGCACACTGAGAAACAAATAAAATTTGAAATTAAACTCAATGTATGAGAGAGTCAGAGAACACAAAACAAAAGAAAAAATAAAATAAAAACATGCTGCAGGGTGGTCTTATACAGGACTGTGATGCATTTGGCAATGAAATTCTGCCAGGAGACTTTGATTTTTAATGCATTTTTTGGTTTTGTTTTTTGAGACAGGGCTTCCCTGTGCAACAGTCCTAGCTGTCCTGCAACTAGCTCTTGTAGACCAGGCTGGCCCCAGAGATCTGCCTGCCTCTGCCTCCCAAGTGCTGGGATTAAAGGTATATGCCACCACCGCTGGGCCTAGACAGGTGTATTTGCTGCCTTTCAGCTACACATCATCTTCTTGTTGGTAAATTGGTAAGTTGAAAAATTGCTGATTTGGGGCTGGAGAGATGGCTCAAAGGTTAAGAGCATTGCCTGCTCTTCCAAAGGTCCTGAGTTCAATTCCCAGCAACCACATGGTGGCTCACAACCATCTGTAATGGGGTCTGGTGCCCTCTTCTGGCCTGTGGGCATACACACAGAAAGAATATTGTATACATAATAAATAAATATTTTTTAAAAAATTGTTGATTTGAATTCAGTCATTTTCATGTTTCTTAGAAAAAAATGAAAGAAAACAAAACCAAAAAAACTTATTTGTTTTATTTCACATTTTAACTTGATTTTTTTTTTGAAACAGAACCTGTCTTTTTATTTGTGCTTCAGCCAAACTATTTTAATACATGCTCCAGGACTTCTTTCTGAACACTTCTGCTGCAACTATAATTTAAAAAAGAAAAACTGAAATTAAAATAATTGACCTGGGATTAACAAAGAAAAAGGAAAAAAGCTGCATTTCCTTTTTTTTTCTTTCTTTCTTTCTTTCTCCTTTTTTTTCGTTTTTTTGATACAGGGTTTCTCTGAAACTTTGGATCCTGTCCTGAAACTAGCTCTTGTAAACCACGCTGGCCTTGAACTCACAGAGATTTTGGGTGATTACTCAGGTAGCCAGTTGTCTCTGTCAGTTGTTGTATATTTTTGAAAGTTGCTTGATTGCACTTGCTGCCTACTCAAGTAATATTATTTCCCTTCTCAAATCTTCAATGAGGTTGAAGACTAGATAGTTGTAGTTACTTTCCTCTCATGAGGATAATTATTGAAACATTTATCACAGGTTTATAGCTTGATATATTTGTTCTTATTGTATATAATTTTGTATTAGTTTTAGAACTCTCTTATTTAAACAAAAGGGGGAGGTGCTGTAGGAATTCCTACGGCCAGGGCTGGGGTCTTACTTCCAATCAAACAGTATCCCCACCTTCTGAGTACACAGCCTCTTTTCCAGGCAACTGTATGCAATTCAGCACTAAGGACATGAAGTTTTAGGAAGGATCTACAGTATATATCCTAGGAAAGACTTGGGAAGAAGTAGATTTTTTTGTATGCATCTGTGAGAAAGCCATCTTTAAAAGTGGAATTTACACTGAGTGCTATCAGTCTTATTTCTATGTCCACAAAAAAAATGTAATGTAATAGAGAGTATCTGGGTAGTGGAAAATAGGGAGAAGATGAGCTCCACATATGTAGCTATGGACAAACCTTTGACCACACTAGGAGGAAATATTCCTGTGTGCTGCTTTTTGGTATCTTAGAGTTTCTATTTTTATGAAGGGACACCATGACTAAAACATTTCATTGGGGCTGGCTTACAGTTTCAGAGGGTTTAGTCCATTATCATCATGGCAGGAAGCACAGTGGCATGAAAGCAGACATGCTACTGTGCTGCGGGAGCTCTTTCTGCTCCTTCAGCCAATAGCCTTTAAGATACCAGCCCTGCTCTTACTCTCTTGCTTTCCTCTCTGTTTCCGGCTGCTATACTCTGTTCCTGGTTGTGCAGAGGGCTGTTTTCTAGGACAGTGATCTGTAAGTTTTCCCCTTAAATAAATAACCCTTTTATTAATCATAATTCCAAACTGGCGTGGGATTGTTTTGTGACTTAGGCCTTCTCTGCTGGAGAAAGAGCTAACAGTTCCACATCCAGAGCAGGGAGCAGCAGAAAGTGACTATTACAAACTTTCTCCAACAAGGCCACACCTACTCCAACAAAGCCACACCTCCTTTAGTACCACTTCCCTTTGGGAGTCATTTTGATTCAAACTACCACATTAATCAAAACTCTTGTAAGTATCTTTGCAAGCATGCTCAGTAATTAAGCTGAATAAACTCATTGGTTCTCCAGGACAGACTTGGTGAAATTGTACTTTGCATCAACATTGGGGCTTATGGGGATGGGGTAAACATTTCTTCCTCCCCCTCCATGGGGGGGAAACTTCTCACAACAGATTATAAATATATTTGTTAATGTTCCTCTGTCTCATGGTACTAGAAGAAGGAAGCAGTATATAGAAGAATATGTTAGAAGAATACAAATATGGAAATAAACTTATTAAAAAAATTACTAGATATATGAAGATGATGATGACTGGATGACAGCAAAATAAAGAAGTCTAGAAAGGTTTTGCAAGTTATGAGGTCTGAGTAAGTTAAGGTACATAAAGAATGAGATATAGCGATCATATATTAAGTTGGCAAGGTAGATATCAACTATAACAAGGACTGGTAAAACTGTCAGAAAAGTTTATGGGCTGGAGAGATGGCTCAGTGGTTAAGAGCACTGACTGCTCTTCCAGAGGTCCTGAGTTCAATTCCCCGCAACCACTTGATGGCTCACAGCCATCTATAATGAGATCTGGTGCCCCCTTCTGGTGTACAGGTGCACATGGAAAGAAGGTTGTATACATAATAAATAAATCTTTAAAAAAAACAGAAAAGAAAAGTTTATGAGTTATGTTTGGAGAATGAAAATTATACAATATTTAAAGTACCAAATTCATATAAAACTAATGTTCTGGCTATTACATAATCATTCTTGGAGGTTATTCTAATGTGGTTAGAGGGATTAAAGGGAGAATATTCATACGTTCTTCCTATAATGTGAGTCATACTACATTTGCAAAGTGAAAACGGACAAACAGAAGTATTTAGACATTGCTACTACTCATAGAGCTTGTCTGCAGTGTGAGTTTGTTGCTGTATTTACAATGAAGATGGAAAAGCATTTACTTGCAAACTTGAAACCTATCAAAAAAGTTCATTCAAAGTATATATCTTCTAATTGTTCTGAGAGGGAGAGGGGTATGTTGCTTCTTTTGATATTCTTATGTTTATATGGCTTGTATCCAGAGTGACATAAGATATACCTATTAAAGGAAGAATGACAAATAAAAGCTCATGAAGTTTGACTTTCTGTTCCTCATAGACATATGATATAGGGATTAAGGTTTCTGCACTACAACTGCCCCTTGACTCTTGACTCTAACTACCCCTCCTCACACCAAACATAGCAAAGTCACAACAAGTTTATGAGGAACATGAGTTTTATTGTAGACTGTTTGCTTATTAGAAGTTTGGGGACATATACGTATCACCTATTCAATGAGCATACCTTTTGTACTATGACTGGTATGAAACTAAATGGATTGGCAGTTTTACAATACAGCTCTCAAGAGCCTATAATTGAAATGGCGATATATGTTAAGAAACTGTTTCCTTCTCTTCTTTCTTAACATAATGACTTCACATAATTCACATAATAAGACCAAATTGACATACTTGACATCAAAGTATATGGTTTGGGGAGAATCTAATAATCGTGAGTGTACTTTAAGTTGTCTTTATTTGCACTGTTGTTTTGTTTAAAATGTCCAGACACCTTAGAATTTCTTGAGGCATGTTTTTATTAGCTTGCACATGAAAATTACCTTCCATGTCTTCTAGAACTTTGACAGCGTTCTTCAAAATTATGATCTTCCCATTTGCAGCCTAAAATATAGTACCAGAAAATGTATGATGTAATATTAGAAATTGTACAAAATTTATTATCTTCAGTGAACCTTAGAACCATGCCTGACTTATTCACATAATCTTTCCTTAGTCTCTGTCACAATTACAGAAGATCATCTATAACCAGAAAACAGTGATCCCCTTATTTTAAAATGAGAAGGAAAATCCACAGTCTTATCTACAGCAGGGAGATTTCTGCAGGTCTCCAGCATCACATCTCTGTAAAGACTCTATTGAGAGGGATCCAGCAAAAACCACTCATCCCAAATGAAGTCAACAAGCACATCATCATAGATCACTACATTATAAAATATACATGTGTACAAAAAATGTGATGCTGAAAACATCATAAATGTATACTTATTTGAAAATATAGTCATATAATTCTGGTGTTTCCCAACATATTTCATGACAAAGAAGTTCTAATGTAATCACCAAGTCACTTTAGAAGGATAGTGAATAGAAGGGACATCTCTGTGATTTCTTCACCTTTGAATGGGATATTGCCTTGTTAGAGAAATGCCTATTAACAACACAGAGAGACAAGAAACTAGATCAATAGTACTGACTACACATCAGAGAAATTGTATGAACAATTACCAACTACAAAAAGATGATGGGCAAGCTGGTATACTGGGTCATGTCTGTAATCCTAGCACTCAGAATGAGGAGGCAGGTGTGTTTGCCTCTGAACTGAATACTGGCCCTATTTATGCAATCAGTTCCAACACAGACAGAAGTACATTATAAGAACCTGTCTCCTATGCAAAAATCAAACAAACAGAAAAGATAGGAAGAAATCAGAGGTTTTATTTTTACTGAAGTTCCTAAAAGAGTATGTATTCATTCCAGTTCTGCATTCATCTTCAAGAAACATGAAATGCCTGTCTAAACTGTAACATTAATAAGATCTTACTAAAAGGGAACTGTGTATTTAAATAGGTACAAATGGACAGATGAAAGCAATATAAATGTTGATCACAAATAATCAACACAGGGTAGGAGAGAAACTCAGCAGTAAAGAGCATTTGCTGGTCTTTCATATATGTGAGCTCAATTGCTAGTACTTACATGGGGATCACAATTATCTATTATTCCAAGTTCAGAGGTTCTGAACTTTGGACTACTGGAAAGATGAGGTACCCGTGGGGTGCATATCTAGGCATATCTAGGCAAACAGACAAAAGATTCATATTCACTTATAAAAATTCAAAGCAAATAACAGGCAAGAAGAATTTCATAAATATGCAATCTAATGTCTCAGAAGGCTCAGGCAGTATTCGTGTCATGAGTACATGCCATGTTAGGAAGGAGAATTATATACCATCTGCAAAATTTCAAAATTCAAGATGTTGGTGAAGTTCAACACAAGAAACACATACTTGACATGTATAAAAATCTACATCCCTTCAAGGTCCATCATCCACTAAAATAAAAACAAAACCCAGGAATGCTGGCCCATCTTTAATCCCAGCACTTGGGAGTCAAAGTCAGATGGATTTCTAAGTTTGAGGCCAGCCTGTTCTACAGAGCTACTTTCAGGATAGCCAGGGCTACACAGACAAACCTTGTCTACAAAAACAAAAGCAAAAAAAATTAATAAAATAATTAAAACAATATGCTAGCAAAATGGTTTAGCATTGAACAGCAGCTGCTTCTTCTGTACATGTTCCATGATTTTTCATGACACCACAAGAAGGAAGCTGGCTGATCAGGTTTAACCACAGCACAGTAGACACAAACAACAGGAAATGGGTTGAGGCTATAGACACTCTTTTCCCATCCCCGATGAGGAATTTTATCCCAAAGGGCTCCTCCTACTAAAGCTTCCACAAGAAGCCCAGCCACCAAGGAGAGACACATGTTCAAATACATCATCTCTCTGTGAGATTTTTCAGACAGTCGACTACATTCTGACCCAGGTAAGTACAGGCTCATGGTCATCAATGAACAAAATGCATTTAGTCACTTCAAAGATCCTCAGAGTCTACAACAGTCCCTACATTATTCACATGTCCAAAGTCTCTCCTGACACTCAAGCTATTGATTGTGACATCTCATAAAATCAGAAAACAAGTCATATCTTTCCAACATTCAGTAGCACAAAATGCTCATTCTCATTACAAAATAGAGGACTGTGTACATAATGAGTGATGATTAGACCAAGACAAAACTGAAACCCAACAGGGCAATGATCACATCCTGTAGCTCTGTGTCAAATCCATGAAGATTCGGTTTCAAATGGCTTAAACTGTGCTATCCCTGCAACTTCTCACACATCTCTCTCTTTGTTTATTTTCACTCCCTATGTGCAACTCTCCGTGACAGATCTCTCACAGCTTGGCTATGTCAGCATCTTATGATCCCAAAATACAACCCAGGCTTCATCTTCACAACTCTGTGAAATGAACTGTCTCAGTCTCCTCACTGAGATTCTGATTCTGCTAAACACAGATGCCTGTAACAGTCCTGAACTGAAACTACAGACTAAGACATTTTGCTTCTCTCTTGCTTCCAGAACCAGTACCATTATGGGCCACGTCACAAGAACCTGAGAGGCTAACAAAAGCAAAGGGACTTTATTTATTGCAAGCTTGAGCTTGGTGTCTCCAATAATTCTAACACAAAGGATGGATCAGAGAGAGCCCCAAGCTCAGCTGTGTTAGAGTTTTTAATGATTAAAGCATGGGGGTGGGGAATAGGGGATTTCCAGATTCAGATGGGAGTTGGGCTCCTGATTGGGCAGAAGTGGGGCAACAAGAGTCTTGTAAACAGGGATTGGTGCTGGCACTGCTGCAAGGAAACTGGCAACCTATATGCAAGTAATGTAAGCTGTCTTTAACATTGTGGAATGTCTGATACTTGTTTGTCTAAATGCTGATTGGTCCCTGAACTCAGGGCCAATGTAAGGGTGAGGCCTTAGCATTGCTACCCTGCAGCCAGATGAACTGATGCTAAGTTACGCTTCCTCAGTACAGTATCTATGATTCCTCCAAATTTGGCTTCAAAGTTGTGATGGAATCTGTTAGCCTCCGCACTTTTCTGTGGATACCCAGGCCCGATCCAGGCGCGTGCTTTCCTGAACTTGAGTCCACGAGAATGGACAACTGTCCTAAGGGTTTAAACAGACACAGACACAAGAGACCTGCTCATTTACCAAAGAGTAAATGGCCACTTTATTAAACTCAAGTCGGGTATTTATACCAGTGGGCAAGAGGGTTCAAAAGGGCATGGCCCCCTCCCATCAGGAGCAGTGGAATAGGATGATAGGTGCCCAGTGCCTCAGGCAGAATCAGCTGGGGGAGCCAGGCATGGCAGGGTATAGGGCCCAAAGCTGGAACCTTGTTTACAGGTGGAATCACCATAACAAAAGAGAGCCAAGTTCTTTCTAAACTATACCCTCAAGCCAGTGCTAGTGCAGAATCTCCAGGGAGCCAGAGGTCAAACGGCCCTGCGAATTGCCAGGAAGAAGGGAAAAAGACCTGTGTACCTACAGGAATCTGCCATACTTGGACCAGAGTTGCAGCAGATTTTGTATGAAGTTGCTTCCTGGGACTAGAAATCACATTGCCTAATTTTCCACTAACTGAGGGCATAGAAGGATGGATTCTTAACTTTAGGGCACCATCTTCCAATGTAGAACAAGGGCCATCTCTTTAATAGTGATAATCTCCCTGAAAATTCCTGCCTCTGTTTCAGCACTTGACTGTCATGTGAAATTACCTAGGGCTGTTTATCCCTACAACCCACAGGTTTTCATTTACTTCTGCCCAAATTGTTGCTTTTTTTCCACTGGAGTTCTGAATGAATCATCATTAACACCCATCTAGGAGATTCAGTATTTTATCTAAGAAATCAGCTCATCATTTTTAATTCTTCTGTCTTACTCAATTTCTCAGGGCAAATTCTCAACTGATGTTTCATTAGATGACTGTAGGCTCTGACATGTTGATACCTGGCATTAACTAGGTCACAAAGACAATAATATACAAGAGTTTTTTGTGCTTATTTGTTTTTGAGACAGGACTTCTCTGTGTAGCTTTGTAACCTGTCCTAGAACTCACACTATAGACCTGGTTGGCCTTGATTTCAGAGAGATCCACCTGCCTCTGCCTCCCAAGTGATGAGAGATTAAAGGCATGTGCCACCACGGCCCTAATACAAGAAAGTTTCAAAAAGCAAAAACTAATCTAGTAACCACTTCAATAATTTAAATAGCAAAAATGCAAATATTGATGATAGTAACAACTGGAAAACAAAGATATGCCAAGAAATGAGATGTTCAACTACTTGCCACATCCATCAGAAGATCAGAGAGGCTACCCTCAGATCTACCACATTATCTATTAGCCCAGATCCGATTTTCCCAGTTGCCTCTGGGAAATGTTAATGTTTCTATTAACATTGGAATAGAAACCAGAGAAGTGTCCTCTTGTCCCACTCCATACCTCCTGGGGATCCCCAGGAAAATATGCCCCTGGCTTCTCATTCCCCTAGACTCTAACACCAGCAAGCTTTCTCCCTTGAGCATATAAGTCAAGAAGAGAAATTTTTAAAAAAAGGCCTCCAATTTTCTCTGACTCAAACACCAGAAAACATTCTCCCTTGAACATACCAGCCAAGAAGGCCAGGGAAAATGGAAACACTCATCCAACAAACACTCTGATACTCCAGAGAACACACAGAAATCCAGGAACAAACCTCACATCCAATAATGAAGCCAGAAATTAGCACCTAAACTTATAACCACACCAAACCCAGATGCTTACATACCTGCATAGGAATATAATCCATAATGGAAATATATCACCAACAGAGCCCAGCTATCCTATCATAGCAGGTACTGAATATTCCAACATAGCTGAAATAGAAGAAAAAGACCTTTAAAACAACTCCATGAAGATAACAGGTCCTTAAATAGAAAATTAATAAATCACTTAAATTCAGAAAAACACAAATATTGGGGGAAATCAATAAATCACCCCCAAAATTCAGGAAAAAACAAACAATTGGAGTTTAAACTCCCAAAATAAAGCCAAGAAAAACAATACAAAACAAGAGTTAAAGGAAACAACTGAAACTGTTCAAGACCTGAAAATGGAAATAGAAGCAATGAAGAAAACACAAAGTGTAGGAATCCTGGAAATGAAACCAGCCTGGAAGGAGTTGCTGTCCTATCTTCCCAGCACTGGGCAGCAAGGTCAGCACTCAGTGTTCCAAGTAATTTTCAATTACATACCGTGAGGTAAGCCTGAGCTATAGGAGACATTGACCTAAACCAGTAGTTCTCAACCTTTCCAATGCTGCAGTCTTTTAATACAGTTTGGGTTCCTGTGGTAACAACCAAGTATATAACTATTTCCCTTGCTACTTCATAACCGTAACTTTGCCACACAGGCAACCCCTGTATTAGGATCTATAACCCTAGGAGTTGTGAACTACAGGTTAAGAAACACTGCTCTAAAGTAATATAGATAGATAGATAGATAGATAGATAGATAGATAGACAGACAGACAGACAGACAGACAGACAGATAGATAGATAGATAATAAAGCACTGAAGAAAAAATAGAATGAAATTCTTTTTATCAGACACCTTCAGTTTATTAGGCAACATTTTAATTTCTTTTCATACTGAATAATATAGAAGAATACCCCTATTTTATTAAACTATATTAGTAGAAATATATTGGTAAAAAATAAGAATATGAAATAATGCTAGATACTATAGCGAAATTGAAAGCAAGTTATTAAGAATGTGGGGTGGTGACTTATTAACACATGTAGTTCAAGAAAGAATTCTCTGAAGAACTAATAGGAGTGTTTCCCCTCAGACAGAGCCAGGGGCCTTTAAGATTATTTATTATGTATAAATAAATAACTATTTGAAGTGTTCATGAGCAAATATTAATGTGTTTAAGATATATTGAACATGTTATTTTCATGGACATTGTGTCATTTTAGCAATAAGCTCTGATAATTGCTGCTATTGTGACTTATTTAAAGAAACACATGAGTACACAGATACTGTGTGGAGTTATCAAGTTAGAGCTGTCTCTCTTATATCCTTCACATGAATCATTGAAAAGACCATCATGAGTGAGGTAACCCAGACCCAGAAAAATGAACATGGTAATTGGATACTAGATGTAAAGCAAAAGACATTGAGCCTATAGTTCATGAACCTAGAGAAGGTGAACCCTAAGAAAAACATACATAGATCCACCCAGAAAAGGGAAATAGACAAGACTGCCTGACAAAATTGGGAGTAAAGGGGTGGAGGGAAAAGAACTTGAGGGAACAGGCTAGTTGAGATGGAGGAAGGAAAGAGAGGAGAGCAAGGAAAGAGATATTTTGATTGAGGGAGCCATTATGGGGCTAGCAAGAAACCTGGCTCTAGAAAACTTCCTAGGAATTCACAAGGATGACCGTAGCTAAGAAACTAAGCAATCAAGAAAAGGTTGCCCAAACTGGTCTTGCCCTGTATTCATTTAAGATGAATATCTTAAATATCACCATAGAACCTGCATCCAGCAACTGATGGAACTGAGATCCACAGCAGAGCACTGGGCTGAGCTCCCAAAGTTCGGTTGAAGGTGGGAGGAGTGAGAATGTGAGCAAAGAGGTCAAGACCATGATTGGGACATCCACTGAAACAGTTTACCTGAGCTAACAGGAGCTCACCAACTCCAGTCAAATAAGGAAGGAAGCAGCTTATGTCCAAACTAGTCCCTCCGAATGTGGGTGACAATTGCATAACTAGGCAGACTGCAGGACCACTGGCAGTGGCACCAGGATATATCCCTACTGCTTCGACTGGCTTTTTGGGAACCCATTCTTTCTGGATGGACACCTTGCTCAGTCTAGATATAGTAAGGAGGGCTGTGGACCTTCCCCAAAGCAAAGTGCCTTACAATCTTTAAGAAGTAGATGAAGGGTGGACTGTGAGGGCATAGGAGGAGGGGAGGCAGTGGGAACTGGGAATGGTATATAAAATGAAAAGAGATAGTTTGTTTTTTTTTTTAAAAAAAAAGGAACGAAATTCTTTTTTTTTAAGTAAATTTTATTAAATTATAAAAGTTTCCATTTCCGCCCCCCCTCCCAACACCCTCCCACTCCCCCCACTCCCCCTCCTCCTCCCTCTTCGTCCCCCAGGGCAGTCAGGGTTTCCTGCCCTGTGGGAAGTTCCAGTTCCTTCCCCCTCCCTCCAGGTCCAGGAAGGTGAGTGTCCAAACAGACTGGATCCCCAAAATCCAGTATATGTAGAGGAAACAGGTCCCAGTGTCATAGTCAATGGCTTTTCAGAAAGACTTCGGGCCAGCCACAGTCATAGAATCCGGCCAAACTCCGAGAATCTGGTTAGATCACGTCCTCGTTCAGTCCCAGTCCAACTGGCCTTGGTAAACTCTCATCAGATCCGTTCCCTTGTATCAGTGGGTGATAGCATCCCTCGCAGTACTGATTTCGTTTTTCATGTTCTTCCTCCTTCTGCTCCTCATTTGGACCTCGGGGGGCTCAGTCCGGTGCTCCAATGTGGGTCTCCGACTGTATTGCCGTCCTTCGCCAGATGAAGGATCTGGGACTCTTGTCTATTTCCTACCTCCTGGTGGATAGCTAAATAATCTTCATCAGGTTCATCTTCTTATTTAGCTTCTCTAGGATCACGAATAATAGGCTCAAAGACCTTTAATTATGGTTAGAATCCACTTATGAGTGAATACATACCGTGTTCCTCTTTTTGGGTCTGGCTTACCTCACTCAGTAAAGCGTTTTCTATTTCCATCCATTTGCATGCAAAATTCAAGATGTCATTGTTTTTTACCGCTGAGTAAAACTCTAATGTGTATATGTTCCACACCTTTAAAAAAAAGGAACGAAATTCTTAAGGACTGGGAAAAGTAGGAAAATAGAAACAGAGTTTAGAGCAGCAATGCATTTAAAGAAAATACAATTTAAAAAGTGATACCAATAATTAAATGGTTAAAGAGATAAAAATGACTGGAAGAACACTTAGGTATACTGACTTTGAAAAAGAATAGGCTCTTCCCTGGTAGAGAATGCCATTAATAAGACATTGTATGACTTGGTCCTGAGTAAAATGATAGCTTCTTAGGGCTATAAACTCATACAGAGTTACAGGCAATGTCTGGTGTCTCATACTTCTCTGCTGAGTTAACTGTGTCCACCAGGACTGCACATATCTGCATAGGAGAGTTCTCTAACTGGAAACTGAATACTCAGTATTCAAGCTACCCTCACTAAAGTGCATGATAAACAATTCTGTCTGTCTTTGTTTACATAGAAGGGATAACACATACTGGGAAATTACACAGAAAGTACTTACCCTGCCCCATCAGTCCTTCTTTATGATGGAGATCCCCCAACTCACTGCCTTAAGCTTCAGTCTGTGATCTAGCTACTATCTATTCTATCTCCCCCTGCTGTGTGCCCAGTGCACTGTTTTTACACTTCTGGTCTGAATGGAGAAGCCATGCTTCACACACAATTCCTTTCCCTGTACTGAAATGGACAGTCCACTATAGGACTCATACAGGTAATCTTAGAACTTTGTGGTACTACAGACCTGTAATCCAGATATTTAGGATGACTAGTCAAAAGGATAGAAAAGGCAATGCCCTGTCAATCTACAAACAGGGTTCAAGTTCACCTGAATCAGCATCAGAGATTTTGACTCAAACCATATTTCAAAAAGGCTGGTGATGCAGCTGTTCTATAATAATAAAACTTTATGGCAACTAGGACTTAATGCTGGTTGTGACCCTGTAATGTCCCCTTGAAGAGCACATAAGAACACTGTTCTTTGATGGGGGCCTTTTGGCTGTTTACAAATCAGGGTTGTCTCTTTTCTTATGGGAATGTAGCTTAAAGGCTGATAAATCCTGGTTAACAAACATTTATATCCTAGCTTCCTTCCTAATCTCTAAAAGGCCTGGTTACCTTAATACTTATCTTTGGTGTATTTGGAAGGCAGCCCTATCCTTAGCTAAATTCTACTTTATGTGAATTAATGTCTCCTACAAATTGGAAAATCCTTATACTATCAATTTTATCACCATCATTACTACTCTTGTACATCACAGTTTAGCAGTGGAGTGCTACTCTGCACAGGAGATACTGTTTATAAATAGCACAAAATTAACTCCAGATGTATCTAAAACTAAATGTCAAATGTTGAAAGTTCAGACACCTCCTCTTCACAATGACCCCCAAAACAAGAAAAGGTTCAAGTAGTCCACTCCCAACGCTCTGCACAGAGGCAGCCCCAGGAAATTGCAAGGACAATGCAGGACCATGCAGAATCATGCAAGTCACAGGGGATTCTGCCTCTTGCCACTGGCTCCAACCCAGCCCTGGGGAGGACACACAACACCAGATCTAGTAGCTTAGCAGGCCACTCCTCCCTGTCTGGGGACAGTGACCCCTTGCTCACCAAGGTGTGTCTGCTGAGCATGCCTGCTCTCTACTTGCAATAGAGCACAAGGCAACACACAGGCCAACTTCTGTCTTCCTCAGTAGTGTAGCTGAGACAGTAAGTAGCATGGGGCCCAGAAAGACCTCCCATCTGAGATTCCAGGTCCAGTGGAGGCCCTAATTGGCTAGTGAGGTCTGAATGACAGGAGCTGTTCCCCTGGAGACAGGGTGAGCTGAAGAGACCCAGCATAGTGGTTCCCAGCCCTGGTTTCCATTACACCTGAGCACAGACTATCCCAGACTGGCTGGAAATTTGCACCAATGTCAGCAATCTGACTCTTGTTAACATAAACCAATGGTTTCAATTTAAAAAGGAACTATATAAATTTGGGAGGAGGATAATCAATGTTGCCCAAGAAAAGCACAGGGTAACTCCAGAATATTATAAATAAAATCCACAGTGACATTGGGACTGATAACCACAATCCCATGTGTGGAAAGAGACAAGTTCTTAACTTCTGAAGCAACCACTTCCCAAAGGCCCTGGCCCCAGATCTCCTTCTAAAGAAGGAGTTCTGCCCTTTTTTTAATACATCAGAGCCTTAGAGAAAGTTTGGTAGGTCGAGGCAGGTGATCAAAGCTGGGAGAGGCCTAGTTTCTCTTGCATCTTCTAGAAATTCTGCACTTGGCATTTGACATTTAAGTGTAAGATCCATTTGGAATTAATTTTGTGGAGGTTCTACAGGGCATCTCTTGTGTTGGGTAGCAGTTCACTAGTAAGCAACCCCAGGAGGCACCATCTAACCAAGGGCTGTCCCTGCCAGGATAACAAGTAGACTAAGGGTGGACACACACAATTCCTTCTGCTCTTCTAGATCCAATCCTCCCAGTAATCACCAGGTCTGTAGCAGAAAATATTTTTTGGTCTCCCTTTCTTTTCTGAGCATAATCCCAGTGCATCACAAAGATCATCTCCCCCACTCTCCTTTCCCCACAATTCATCCCATCACCCCAGCCTCCAACACCAGCAGACATTCATTGGGAATGCAAAAGCTGAGCAGGCCAGGGAAACAGGGAAGCCAACTGAAGACTTCCTCCTCCCCTCCAAATCTAACTCCCCAGTCTCATCCCTAGCACTGCAAGAGAAAATCAGCTACAGCCTCCCCGCTCACCCTGTCCCCTCATTTCCTATCGAGACCGCCCAGGCCTACCCTCCCTCCCATCACTCATCAATTAACCCTAGCCCCAACTCATAAAGGAAACACCTGCAGATCTTCTCTTCTCCCTCTGTTACCCTAGGTATAATACCCCAAGTCATGCCCAACTCTGCAGCAGAACCCCTGTGTCAGTCTTCCCTGCCTGCCTGTTCCCATCTCTTGGGGATCCTACAGATCTTCCTCTGCTCCCCTCCATCTTCCTAATAGTGTGAGTGATGATGTGGTGGGACATGTCAGAGCTGTACACTAGTGCATGATCCCTGACTCTGCTGTTCTCATTAATGATTGGTTTCATAAAATGTGGTCAACATCACATGTATTTCCACCATTGTGATGACAGTTCATGATGTATGGCATAGATGGTAACATGCAACAGCCTGTGAAATTTTGTTTTTGATTCATTCTCAAAAACTGTTTCAGACAAAGTAAATCTTAAATGTGAAAGGAAAGTCTTACTCGTGTGCACACACTAGAAGTTTAGGTCCTGAAAATTGTCCTCAAACTAGGTAGAGAGGCTGGCTGAGGCTCAGCAGCCTGTTTGGTGGGTCCTCCCCTGGCTTGGTGGAAGCCAGTGGGCAGACAGAGTTCGCTGTGTTCCTGCCTGATCCAGCATGGTCCTATGTGGCCGTGCAACTCCCTGGACCAGGCTGGCTGCCCCTGAATAACTTAGTCACCCGGCTGTGCCTGTGCAGAACATTGGGAGCAGAATTGTGCTTAGTAAGATCCTTGTTGTTAACATCACTGTGAAAAGCTGGTGCTGCAGTGTGGAGAGATATCACCAGATTTGCCAGAGTCAAAAAATACTGACCTCTCTAGTATCTTCTAGAAGTTCTTGACTTTCAATACTTAATGTTTAGGTTTAGAAACCATCTGGAGTTAATTTTGAGGAGCTTGTAAATGTTTTCTCCTGTGTAGAGTAGCAGAATTATACAATTGATGGCAAAAGAATTTACCAGTTCTTAGGAGACATTAAGTCACACAAAGTAGAACTTAGGTAAGGGAGAGCTGCATCCTGAATACTCCAAAGATAAGTAGTATGCTAACCATGCCAGGAGGCAGAAGGGCACAGGAACAAATAGGATGTTTAGCTGGAAAATGCAACAAGATGTCTGGCCAGAAACTTTCCTCAAGACAAACAAGATCATGGGCCCAACAAAAAGACAGTTACCAAGAAGCTATGTTTGACTCTGTTCTTGTCTGTCTATAATCCTTTTTTTAAAGCTTTCCCAGGCTTTATGTGGAAATTCTTGCCAAACGTGAGTGCCATCTGTAGACGGAAATTTATATCCTGCATGTTCCTACAGCCATTCAGTCCCAAACAAACTCTCAGAGGTTTATATTAATTATAAGCTGTTTGGTCTCTTAGCTCAGGCTTATTATTAACTAGCCCTTTCAACTTTTCAGTTTTCATTATTTTCAGTGGAGAATCATACCCAAATTTCAAAGATGAGTTTATAACACTACTCTCATTGTTCCACACAAGGGAAAACCAAAGGAACATTGCCAAATTCTTTTTATGAAACTACAGTTACCTTGCTACCCAAACCACAAAAAGATGCAACAAAGAAACAGAATCCCCCTAATGAACAATGATGCAAAAATACTCAATAAAATATTAGCACACCACTTCAAGAATACAAACAAAAATCATCCACCATGATCAAGTAGGCTTCATTCCAGTGATGCAGGCATGGTTCAACATATGAAAATCTATCAATGTAATCTAACATATAAACAAACTGAAGGGAAAAAAATTACACAATCATCTCATTAGATACTGAAAAAAGTCTTTTGGACATGTAAAAATAGCTTATTCAAGAACCACACTACTGGTAAGACTGGACCCGAACTTAAGCTAAAATAATTGCACAGGTGAGCAGGCTTGAAGAGATAGGCTAGGATTACAGTTGGAAATTTAGAGTGTGAAACTTGTGTGATGACAATTGGTATGATAAAATATAACTTTTGCTATACTAACTATGCATATCTACCTTATTGCTCACAAAGGTTAGGGTCACTTTTCTATGATTGAAGTCTAGGTCTAAGTCTGCATCAGAGTGGGGAAAGTAAAGTTCATCCAAACTAATGAAAGTAAACAGATTTTTTTAATAAAGAAATACCTGTATTATACACCAGAAGCATCTTATTTTGCTTGAATTGCTTTATGAGTCATAAAACTTTTGAAAACAAATTTATCAACAATACTTATGTGTATGTTTGTATGTTCAAGAGAATGTCCTTCATTTATATACAGGTGACACACCAGAAAAGAGGCTATCAGATCCCCTGAACCTGGAGTAGCAGGTAGTTATGAGCTTCCTGATTTAGATTCTTTGATCTGAACTCAGGTAATCCCCAAGAAGAATATTTGCTGAGACACCAGCCTTCAGCCAGAAGCTCTTTATCCCATCCGCAGTACCACAGCTGCTAATAAAATATTCATTTAAAGATGTAATATTAATTATAATTATTTGGCTGATGACTCAGGTTTATTAGATAGCTCTTAGAACTTAAATAAACCCATTTATATTAATCTGTTCATAACCACAAGAACCATGGCTTAAGGGTGATACTTGGAGATATTTCTCCTTTGGTGACTTGATGGTATCTCCCCAACTCCACCTTCATTCTTACTGTTTCTCTACTTGGATTTTCTACCTTGTTATATTCTGCCCTATCATAAGCCAAAACAGTCTCATTTTTCAACCAATAAAGGCAACACATATCTGTAGCATACAGAAGGGCATCTGACATCACCTGCCCAGTCCCATAATACATTTTTTATCCAATAATCTAAAAGCTTTTCACAGATTAACAATAATAAAACCTACATAGATAGGGTATATAAATGATTCTTGAGAACATGATGCATCAATATTAAGATGTTGTTTACGGTCAATTTACACCATAATTTGAATATAATTCAAAGACAATGTCCAACAATTTATAATGGTAAAGCTGATTCTAATGCTACATGTAAAGTGGATCTAATATACATCTAATATACATAATCCAGACTCTTTGTGTATTTTCCATCTTTATGTGGCTTATTTCTACTCTTTTACTTTTGTACTCTGTCTTTTTAAAGATTTGTTTTTTTAAACCATTTATGTCTTTTAATAACTCTCTCTATTCTTTTTCTTCGACTCTCAAGCCTACATACATTTATCCAACACTGTGACTCATTTAGAGTCTGAATCTGTCCTATTGTGTATCTGTAATTCTTTATTGTCCAGGAGTGCTTCTTAAAATGCTAACCGCTTCTTAAAAACTTAAGCTTTGGCATTACTATGGTATATATGGTGCTTCCTGCTTGCTCTGAACAGTACAACATGGTGGAAGGTTGTTAGTGCCTGAGACTGCTGGGTGGGAGCCATCCTCACCACCTCAACTCTGATAACCAGTTGGCCCATGCTGCCACCAAGTAACTTGCAGTATGTTGTCCACAAACCCCATTTAAATGTTCGATAGCAGAACCTCCCAAAAGAGCCACAGCCATTCCTGTTGCTGAACCAGGAAGCCGCTGTGTTTTTTTTTAAAGAAGCCTCACAGTTTTTACTGCACCTTGCAGAACTTAATTGCCACAAGCCCATCTAGAAAAAAATGTGGCTATCAAGACACTGTGCTAAACTCTGTTCTTCTGTGTCTAGAATTCCTTTGTAAGTCCTCTCAGGTTTTAAGTGGATTTTAGTTTGCCACATTGGTGCCAATTTGTTGAAGGAGGCTGCTTGTTAGTTTCCAGCCATCCAGCTAGCTTAGATCCAAAATAATCACACAGAAACTGTATTAATTAAATTCTCCAACACATGCTAATGTCCCTAAACTGTACACCCACTGGTGTCTGTCTTCATTCACATGGAAGGAATTCATATATGATAGAAAATCACATAGAAAATCACTCACTATGTCCCATCAGATCCTTCTTTGTAATGGATATCCCTGAAGCTCACTGCCTTAAACTTCAGTCTGTGATCTAGTTATTGTCCAGTATATTTCCCCCCTCCAGTGTACACAGTACACTGTTCCTACTCTTCTGGTCTGAAAGAAGAAGTCATGCTCCACACACAAATCTTTTATTGTTACTGCAATGGATGCCCAACTATTTGATTGGAATGATAATTTTAGAAATATGGTGCAGCATACTTGTAATCCAAAAATTTATGGTGGATAGCCAGGAGGATAACAAAGACAATGCCCAGTGGGGCTACAGACAGGATTCAAGTCCACCTCAATCAGTATAGAAGACATTGACTCAAAACTGCTTTTCTAAAAGCTGAAGTTGCAGTTGTTCTAGAATTATTATACTTTCATGACACAGAAGGTTGTGACCCTGTAATGGCCGGCAGCATATCAGAGGCCTTTGATGGAGAGGTGGTTCTTCTGGCTGGTTATAAATCATGGTTGTCTCATTTGTTAATGGAATGTACCTTAATGGCAGATTAATCCTGGTAAACAAACATTTGCATCTCATCATACTAATCTCTAACAGGCATGGTTAACATACTACTTATCTTTGGTTATTTGGGTTGCAGCCCTCCCTTACCTAACTTCCATTTTGTGTGCCTTAATGTCTCCTAAGAATTGATAAATCCTTATACCATTAATTCTATTATCAATTCTACTCTTCTATATCACAGTTTAGCAGTGGAATGCTACTCTACACAGGAGATACTGTATACAAGTTGCACAAAATTAACTACAGATGGATTCTTAACCTAAAAGTACAGAACTTCTGAAGATACTAGAGAGACCAGTACTCTCCAAGTTTGACAAATTTAGTGATATCTCTCCACATGTGACAATATAAGCACTACAGACACCACCATTTGTGGTTCTCTATGCTCTGCTCTGTGCAGACGCAGCCCGGGCAGTGAAGTTATCAGAGGCTGCCAGCCTGGCCCAGGGAGTTGCAAGGATCACTAAGGACTACTTAGGATGAGGCAGGACCACACTAAACTCTGTGTCTGTCCCAGCCAGGGGAGGACCCACCACACCAGTAATGAGCCTCAGCAGGCTGTTCCACCCAGTTTGGGGACAGGGGCCCCTCACTTGCCAAGCCAGCCACTTCTGTGCACATGGGGACAACAGCTCTTTGCTCCCCAAGGCTGGCCACTCTTCCCCACCTGGGGACATTGGCCCCTTACTCATCTTGACCCACCATTCCTCCTGTCTATGAAGAGCAACACTTCACTCACCATGGTACAACTGCTGAGCTGACATGCTCTCTTGCCAAAAGGGAGTCCAAAGCACAGTGCATGAGAGAGATTGTGATTTCAATATGCAAGATAACTCTTTCTGCATATTGTGAGTCAGTAATTATATTAAGAGGTTCTTTAAAATCCCTAAGCACCATAAAAATGGTATATAATTCTACCTTCTGGAAAGAACCATAAGGACTTTGTTCTACTTTACTCAAGTCTTCTGATTTGTAACCTGCTTTCCCTGATTTATTAGCATCAGTATAAAATGTACGGGCTCTGGCTATTGGAGCATCACAGACAATTCGAGGAAGGATCCAAGAAGTTCTCTTTATAAAATTAAGTCTCTTGCTTTTTGGGTAATTGTTATTGATTTCTCCCAAAAAAATTAGCACTAGCTCTTTGCCACGGTTCATTGTCTTCCCACAACTTTTTTATCTCATCAGCAGTGAAAAGCACTATAATTTCTGCTGGGTCTATACCTGCTAATTGACGAAGTCTCAATTTTCCTTTTATAATCAATTCAGAGACTTTTTCCACATAAGTTTTTAATTTTTTACTTGGTTTGTGTGGCAAAAAGATCCATTCCAAAATAATATTGTCTCTTTGCATCAAGATTCCTGTCGGAGAAATTCTGGAAGGCAATATAACGAGAATACATCTAAGCTTTGGATTTACCCTGTCCACATGACCCTCCTGTAATTTTTCTTCAACTATTGTCAGTTCTTTTTCTGCTTCAGCTGTTAATTCTCTGGGACTGTTCAAGTCTTTATCACCATCCAAGGTTTTGTTTAAATGAATTATTAGATCAGGAGTTATCCCAACAGCCGGTTGTAGGCTGGAGATGTTTCCTAATAATCTTTGAAAGTCATTAAAGAGTTCATAACTGGTCTCTCCTGATTTGTGCCTTTTGTGTCTTAATTCTTTGTAAACCTATTTTATAACCTAAATAATTAACAGAATCTCCTCTCTGAATTTTTTCAGGAGCAATTTGCAATCCCCATTTAGGTAACACTATTTTTACTTCTTCAAACAGCCTTTCTAAGGTATCTTTGTTTTGATCAGAGATCAGGATATCATCCATATAGTGGAATATTATGGACTTAGGAAATTGTTTGCATATATTTTTAATGGTTGGCTTACAAAATATTGGCACAGGGTGGGAGAGTTTAACAATCCCTGTGGGAGGACAGTCCACTGGTACCTCCTGAAGGCTGAGAGTTATTATAAGTAGGCACTGTGAAGGCAAACTTTTTTCTATCTTTTTCTTGTAAAGGTATAGTGAAGAAACAATCTTTCAGATCAGTAACTATAAGAGGCCATCCTTTTGGTAACAAGGAGGGCAGAGGAATTCCAGATTGTAGAGGGCCCATTGGTTGAATAACCTTGTTGATAGCTCTAAGATCTGTCACC
Organism: Myodes glareolus; assembly: GCF_982192425.1. Lineage (NCBI taxonomy): Eukaryota > Metazoa > Chordata > Mammalia > Rodentia > Cricetidae > Myodes > Myodes glareolus. The sequence continues at coordinate 412,986 of NC_142031.1, forward strand.
ATCCTCCATTTACCAGATTTTTTCTTAACAACAAATACAGGAGAATTCCAAGGGCTGGTAGATTCGTCTATATGTCCAGCATCTAATTGCTCTTGTACCAGCTGTTCTAAAATCTGTAACTTTTCCTCAGCTAAAGGCCATTGTTTAGTCCATATTGGTTTCTCAGTCAACCATTTTAGAGGTATGGCTGTTGGTACCTCTGAAGGGCCATCAATTGTGTTGTGTTCTTGTATAGCTCTAATGGCCAGTTTCTGCCATCTGTAATATCTTGTAGTATTTTCCTCAGAAATATAGGCGCTAGAAGCAGCAGGAATGTTAATTTGGGTATTCTATTGCTGCAATAGGTCACGGCCCCATAAATTTACTGCAATATTGGCTACATATGGCCTTAGTTTTTCTATTTGTCCGTCTGGACCTATACAATTGACCCATCTCATGCTTTGTCTTACTCGAGATAGAGTTCCAATTCCTAGGAACTGAATATCTACCTCCTGAAGAGGCCAATGCGGATGTCAAGATTCTGGGGTAATGATACTTACATCCGCACCTGTGTCCAGTAAGCCAGTAATAAATTTACCCTTTACACATACTCTTAGCTTTGGTCTTTGTTCATTTATAGAAGTCTGCCACAATATACGTTTACTTTGTCCTCTTAGATTTCTTGATTCATTTACCACATTTAACTCATCCTTCAGGCCGTTATTGCTTTTAACAGCAGGCATGAGGCATTCTAATTTCCCTGAAGAGGCATGTTCTCTGCAGCGATCGGAAATGACTGGACCACATTTGCCATGGGGGCCTGCTTGAGGCCCCCATTGAGTTTCCCGATGGCAACGGGTTGCCCTGTTTATCTCTTGTTGACCTACACTCATTTGTCTAATGCCTGCCCTTTCCACATCTCCTACATAAACCTGAAGGCTGAGTCCTCCTATTCCTGTTATTCCTAGAAGAGGCATTATTCCTGGAATTCCATTGTCTGCAGTCCCTTTTCATGTGTCCCATTTTGCCACAATGAAAGCATTTTGTAATCTGATGTCTCCTTTTACCTTTGGAAATTGCTTCTTACACCCACGTTTCATTGCCATAATCAAATGTATCAACATTCATTGTATGTAAAACCCATTCATCCAAAGGTGCTGATCTGATCTTTAAAGGCCCCAGGATCCTTTTGCATTCTACGCTGGCATTCTCATAAGCCAACGACTCAATTACTATATTTCTTGCTTCTGGATCAGGTATCCCTATTTGTACAGCCTTAGTTAGTCTTTGTAAAAAATCACTAAAGGGTTCTCTCTGACCCTGTTTTACCCTGATATATGATTCTACTCTCTGACCTGAGTCTTGAACCCTGTCCCAGGCCCTTAGAGCTGCTGTGGCACATATGGATAAAATGTTTTCATCATAAAGAGCTTGTTCCTGAGGATCAGAGTAAAGTCCTTCACCTAGAATTTGATCTAGAGAAACCTCAATTCCTTTCGCTGATTCTTGTTGTTGTAAAAGTCTGGCCTCTTGCTTGAATAGGCATTTGAAATGCCATAAAGGTCCGTTTTCCAAGACAGCTGACGTGAGCTGGTTCCAATCTTGAGAGGTGGCCCTGCTGCTGAGAGCCCAGGATTTTAACATCTCTCTAACAAAGGATGAATGTAGTCCATAATTCACAATTGCTTGTTTAAATTCTTTCAGATCATACGTATAGGCTCCCATGTATGTTCTTTAATGACCTTAGGGTTTTTGGAGCCAGGTATCTTTTCTGATGCTATTACTGGAAAGGCAGGTATAACTCTGTGCAGACTCAGAGTTTTCAGAGGTAAATGTTGCCTTTCTACCTTTTGCTCCTGTTCTTCAGAGTCTATGATTTCCTCAATCTTATTAAATCTCCTCACCTTCGCCTTCTGTAAGTCCTGAATCTCCTGTCCAGTATTATGCTCCGAAGCCTTCATTAATGATTCTAAGGCATGGAGCTTGTCCATCAGAGACACCAATTCCTCCCTGGACACTATCGCCTTCATTGATAATTCTAAGGCATGGAGCTTGTCCGTTAGAGATACCATATCCTCCTTGGACATAATCCTCATGGCATGTACTGTGCCTTCTTGTGTGGAAATCCTGTCAATTAATCTATCATACCCTTTTGATAAAGTCCAATTTTCACATTCAATGGTTTTAATCCTCTCAGCTAATGTTTCAGCACTTACAGTCACAGACTGGAGGTTACGAGTCATTTTAGTTGTCCCCTCCTTGAGAACTCCAAACTCTGATCTACTCTCCTTGAAAACTCCAAACTCTTTTTTGAGGAGGTTGGTGTCAGTCTGAATTGTCCTTAAGGTTTTAATCTCTGCCCTCAGCATTGTGGATTCAATCTGTAAGGACTGAATCATGCTTATAAAATATCCAAACACCAGAAAAGCTACAAGCCCCAGAAATAACCAAGTAAGAAGAATATCAGAGACATCTTTCAGAATATCCTCCACAGCGCAATTAAAAAAAGTCATTGAACTTTTGAATAGTAATATTTTTCTGACATTTTCAATCAAAAGAAATTGTACTTGTATGTATGTATTTATTTATTTATTTATTTTCAACCGAAAAGAAAAATCATACCTGTAACTACCGTTGCCAGCCAGTAGGTGGTGGGGGTGCACCTGAATCCACGTGGCAATGGCATCAGACCAGTAAGCAAACTCTAAAATATATACTCTCAAATCCAGAGGTTAAATTCACAGATCAAGCGCTGGGGGAAGACAGTGCCCAATGGGGGTAGAAGTTAGTTGCATGGCCCCGCGAATGTGGCTAGGAGCTGGCTAGTCAGGGTAAAAGCCATGGGACTGCAAATAGACTCCATGTGTTGCACGCTCAGGCTGCTAGGCCCTCGCCACAAGGGGGGAAAAAGGCCCACGTTCGGGCGCCAGATGAAACCGCAGGGCGATTGGTATTGAAAAGTCCCCAGACTATCTTAATACAAAATATACAGCTTTAATAAACAGAAGTAAGACTTACACCGGCTTACACCAGAATCCAAACAATCCGTCCAGACGCAGAAGCCAGGCGAGAGAGAGAGAGAGAGAGAGAGAAAGAGCTAGCGGGAGTGCGCTTGCAGGTTTATAGGCAAGCTTTAGCCTAAGGGCGACACGCCCCACAAACAGAAAGTGATTGGCTGAACTCCCCTATCACCTAGGAACAAAGGCCATTGATCACTTATTGTCCAGTCCATGGAGGCCATGGAGAACCCATTCAATGAATCTGAAACATTATCAAGTCTATAAAAGGAAGATCGATGTGGGAAAGATTTCCTGAAGACATCAAAGGAAGTCACAGTACATAAAGCAAAGTTTTTGACTCATCCTCACATTGATGGACAACTGATAAAAGAGAGACTTGAAGAGTCTAAAATTCCTTCCAAGCACAAGTGACCTCAAAAGACTAGTTGCTCAATTGGCCTTGACAACACAGAAATAAAGGTTCATTTTGCCACCTGCATTGGTCTTCAGTACTCAAGAAGAAAGTTTAATCAAAGGATAAGAGAATTGGTAACAACACAAGGGTTCATATTCTACAGACATTATATATAAGACTACATGAGATGTCATTTAGATAGCAAATCTTGCTAATACTTTTTTCTCGATAAAAAGATGTTGTCCAGCTGTGAGACATCAGATCTCAGCTCCTAGAGCTCCTGCACATGGCAAGCAGGACAGGCCCGTGACTGTTTTAACCTCCAATTAAATGATGCTAAATACCTCTTCTCTCCCTGTCCAGAAGCCACATGGGAAGGGCATCATGCTGACTTTTGGCTGATAAAATGGGTATAAAAGGGTGAGAAAGTTGGTTGTGGGCTCTTTGCTCTGGAGACTGACTATAGAAGTTAAATGGAAACCTCTAAAAGATGGGGGCTATTGTGATCCCATCAAGAATATCTAATGGACTTTGGACATTTTAGTGCTTCCTAGACAATAGTAAAGGAATTCCTTTTCCGTCTACATCTGAGAGTTTGGTCTTTATGAGAGGTTCTCTGGAAGGGTATCACAATCCTGCCACCTGATATTCCAAATTTAACTGCAAGAAACTAGATCAAGTAATTGCTTCAATCCCATAATGGGAGTTAGTGTTACCTCTTCAGAGGAAAGTGGGATATGAACTGGAAGTAGAAATCAACTACACAATTTAGGGTAACAAAAAAAGCAAACTCTCATGACTCCCTAGCAGCTCCCTCATGGCTCACAATCTACTTCCCACTGGTGCCCAGAGTCCCTCAATAGCTAGAATTGCCCAGCTGAGCCTCAAGACAGTAGCAGTTTCCCTACTAGATGAGAAGAAATCAAATGACTAAGACAGCACAGCTCTTCTCAGCTCTGCCATTCCACACTAGGGGAACACAGACTCCAGTCTGGAAATTTTGTATTTTAGTAGACACTCTTCCAGTCTCTCAGAGCTCTTCCTGTTCCTCTTCCAAGATACGGTGTCCCTTGTGTGTGGGTTCCATTGCAGAGTCACTGACTGGTGTAATCAACCCTTTCCCCCATAGCTCAGATGTCCTGAAGCCAAATATAGGTCACATTCAAACAGTAACTCTTGTTAAAGCAAAAGTCATAATGTTTCTAATTTCTGGAAAGTATTAGAGTCAAGAAAGAGATGATGAAAATGATGTAAGTATAATCCACCAAAATTCATCTAAAAAGGTGAAACAGGTTTCACCTTGGTCACATGCTCCAAAGACTGGTAATTTATATTAGAGCACACTACATATTAGTCACACATTCTATCTCAGGTTGTACATCTTAAGGATGTAAAATAATAGTTCTTTTTGGCAGGGCCACACCATTTTACCCAGTTATATTTTGGTCAAACTAGTGTAACTACTGTAATTTGATTTCACGATAAGTTCATTTCTTTATCCAGATTCTTGATTCCTTGCTCTGTGGATGCAAGAAATGGCCAGTCAGAACATTTAGCAATTATCTTGCTACATCCACGGCTGTCTCGCCAGTGTAGCAGAAATGCTGACTGGATGGGCAAATATTGCCGGCAGGATTGGGATTTGTGCTTCCAGGAGCTGTGTGTTCCAGGCGGGTCCCTGGCAACCAGTTGTGGTGTAATGCTACCTGAGTTGCCATTAGTATTGACTCGACATGGCTGTCCTTGGAGCTATATGTGTGTCTTTTCCCTTGTCTGTGTGTTCTTTGTGATTCTTGCATATTGCTAACAGATCAGACTATTCCAGGCAGTTGCAGATACAAACAAGACTGCTAAGGACATTTTTGAATTCTGCTCCGCTATTAATTAAAGCCTTAAAAAAGTAACCAGTTCTGGGAATTGCCAGAATCATCATTAGGACAATTCCTTGATGATGTGGAACGAAAGGAGTTAATTTTACTAGAAAAAACCTTAGAAGCTTTAGGCATTTGCCTGAGAAATATGTGCAATTGTAAACAGAAGGCCTATGAAACCTTTCTTATGGGAAGACAAAGACCTAGCCTAAACTGACAATATCTGAGCCTGAGAATTGAGAAGGGAGGAGAGTTGAAGTTATTGATATAAAGTAAACTTCAGAAAGATTCAAGACTATGTATTAGAATTTTCCTAGCAGAAAGCTTTCCCAGGGAGATAGTAGCCTTTTTCTTTCTCACCCAGGCACACAAGGTCACTTAGCTCAAACCAACCAGCCACCTGAAAGCTGATAAAGATGGTCTAGCTCAAGGGCAGTGATCTCTTTGAAGGCAAGAGGAGAGAGTTTGTTTTGTAAAGTGTGAGAAAGCAGAAGTCCTTGTGCCCAAGTCAAAGCATCTTCAAAGATTCTTTTTGTAAACTGTTTTATGCTGTTCTTTTCTGTTTTATGATTTGATGATGTATGCCATTGCCAAGTTCTTTGATTGTAAAAAAAAAATATATAATCCTGCACTGAAGTAATAAATCGCCACAGCATGCCTCAATATTGAGAGTGTCTGTGTGTCACTTTCCTCGCCGTATCCTGATTTCTCCTGTGCCTTCGCCCTGATTCCCTTACGGTCTGAGTGGCTCCCTTGAGCTGGTCTGTAGCAGTATCTAAAATTGATTACCTCACTATTAATTTCTAATGTAAGCTATGGTCTAAGGGGGTGGGGAAGCTTTCATTCTCCTTCTTCCCATCCCTGTCTGTGCTGGGACTACACCGGCTTCACAGTTTGTCAGTGAACTCAATTATTCTTACATGAGTCCCTCTTCATTTGCAAGTTCACGATAAAATCCAGATCAGTCAGAGGACACTCATTTACTCATCTATTTTCCTTTTCACTGACCACTTAAGGCCCAGCTTTGAAGCAGTTGCAGGACTTGCTTTCAAGCACTGGGCAAGGCAGCAGAAGCAGGATTAGGTGTTCAAAGCAATTCTCAACTACACAGTAAGAAAGGTAGGTCTCTATAAATTCAAGGCCAGCATGGTCTACAAAACAAGTTGCAGGACAGCCAACACTACACAAAGAAACCCTGTGTTGAACAACAAAAATGAACTAATTTAGCTGTTTGTGATGTGCTCAACTATAATTCAGGTACACTGGAGAGAAGGTGGTCAAATCTCTCTGATATTCTACAAGATCCTAGTCTATACAGTGAGTTCCAGGACAGCCAGAGATTCATAATGAGGCTATTATTTAAGATTAAAAATAGAAAAGGAAAAAGAACAAATTATTAATAAATGTCACAAACATGATATTTTTGGTGTGACTAATTTGGAACAGCTATGAAGATATAACGTAATTAATTTATCCTTGGGGTTCTAACAGGTTTAGACACGGCAAGGGATATACACAACTAAGTTAATATAACTAGTCATATAATGAAAGCTTTCCCATCTCTAAAACCCTCCCCAAACCTCAGTTCCTGTCTCTCCTGTAAGATGATCAGAGAAGGGATAAATGTTTCTTCAGTAGAGACAGTCTCACCTGGCAGAGTCAGTCTTTTTCCATAGTGAAATTCCCAGGGAGACTCGAATTTCATCGTGTCTATTATTTCACTAGTTGTCAGCCAAAGAGAGAAATTTAAATGTGTCTTAGAATATCCTTATTCCTGCCAGGCAGACGAGTACTGGGGATTGATGGGGTGGAGACTAAAGAGCTTTATGTTCACATGGAGACTGCAAAATGGGGGTTGCGGGGTGCTGTCACTGACAGTTACACGAGTTGCTAAAAAAATAAATAGTGGAAGACCTAGAGGAGGCTGACCCACCGCAGTAGAGTGGATACAGAGCACAGATGGTGCCAGCTTGCCCTCAAGCACACCCTATGCACTGCTCTTTGGCATCTGATCCTGGGGCTTTCGCAAAGCTCTGTCCCTAACAATTCTTTTAAACTCCACAGCTCTTTGTAAATTCCCAATTAACTTAGCCTCACAGTGACTTCAGTTCAAGTCTCAAGATCTCCCCACAACCTGGATGTCATCTGGTCACCACCATTCAAAACTCCTAACTGGAGGTTCTGTAGGCCCCGGGGAAGCACAATATGCATGCTATTTAGATAAGTCAGACTTCATGCCTGCAAGTTCCTTTCCTCTCCTTCACAGGAGGCAAAAACTCAAGCTGGGTCCATCTAACGTGTGAGCTTATGGGCTCCAATTGCCACTTATTTACCACATTGGAGACAAACCCATTCTTTTGGCTTTGGGTAAATAGTCAACCATCTTTTAAAGACTTTTATTGTCAGTTTCCCTCCTGGCCATTTTTGTTCTTTACCCCCACTTTATGAAGTTTGGGGTCCTGAGAACTCTTTAAACACCAAGTCTAAGTTTCTGATACAATCAATCTTTTATTTCTTCTGGGTCAGCAGGACTGAGGTAAAGATGAACTTAGATCAGCCATTCACATCTTATTGCAATTAATGACATGTTCATAGGGGCTGAGTAGAAGGCTCAGCACTTAGAACAATGGCTGCTCATTACCAGGACCTGACTTTAATTCCCAGTACCTAAAAAATAGTTCATGACTGTCTGTACCCCCAGTTACAGGGGATCAGACACCATCTTTTGGTTGCCCTTGGTACCTGGTATGCACTCGATATGCTCAATGGCAAAACTTATATACCTATATTAAATTTCATTCTTTTTTAAGATGCATGAAGAAAACCTTTTTACAAGATGGAATCACATACATATCTTTCTTTTCACCATTTGCATATCTGGTACCCTTAGAGGCCAGAAGAATGCACCAGATCTCCAGGACCTGGAAATAAAGGAAGCTCTGACCTCTCTGAGGTGGGTGCTAGGAATCAAACTTGGGTACACAAGAGGAGCAGTGGTACAGAGTCAACTACCCAGGTCCCAGATATGCCATTATAATGCTGTAGATGAAGAGTTGCAGTGTTCCTTCTGTCTCCTACCACTTGAAGGTGAGGAAAGTTCCTCTAAATGGTTGTCAAAGGAGTCAATGGATTTCTATACCACCGTGAATGGACTCTCTATATTACTCCTTATTTTCATTGTTAACACAGTTCTGCTAATGTGAGTAAAAATAACAAAAGCTTTTGTTGGAACCCGTCAGAGTCCATTCACATTATACTAAGAAAATTTCCTTAATGAGATATGATTTTTTTTCTTTTTGAGATTCTTTTGAGACAGGATATGTCCACATAGCCATGGCTGCCCTGGAATTAACTGTGGGGACAAATCTGGCCTCAAACTCACAGAACTTGGCCCAACACAATCTCCCAAGTGCTGGGATTACAGCCATGAACCTCTAATTTCAGCTAAGGTATGTGTTTTTAAATGACATGTCTTTGAATCAGAGAATGAATGGATAAGGTAAGATTTAAAAGGGACCATCATTGCTCAGATGAATGGTAATATTTCTTGAAATTCTATCATTTAAATGTATAAACCATTTAACATGTGATCAATAATTGGGTTATTGTCTTTGTTTTATTAATTTTATTCATTTAAAAATGTTTGGACTGTGTTTGTGTGTATACACCTGTGCCATGATGTGTATGTAGCACTGAGAGGACAACTTACAGGTGTTTGTTATCTACTTCTTCTGTGTGAGTTGTAGTGATGAAACCTAGGAATGCATCTACCACTGTATGAAATTAAGTTTACAATCTGAAAAGAGGACAATAGTTTACTGTTATAATATTACTAATAATCTTATCTGAGTACCAATGAGATGGCTCAGTGGGAAAGGTCTGTGGTGTGCAAGGCTAGAAAACTGACTTTGATCACCATATTAAGAGGACTGAAAGTAGAAACCACATAATCATATTACACACACACACACATATATATACCATAAATCTTTGTTACAAAATAAATCTTTGCACCATTACATTATCTGGCATCTCTGAATAATTTCCTTAGAAGACAGTTCTTCAAGAGGAAATACCAAATGGTTAACTATGGGGACAGGGAGAACCATGGAACATCAAAATGTATGTATATATCCTAATATATATTTAGATATACACACAAACATACACAAATAAATATATAATATATAAGTTTATATTTATGTATAAATATGTGAATATATAATATATATTTTATAAATAAAACATCAAGTTATGGTATGAGATACACAATTGAATGTTGATTATTCTACTTTATTGCATCTCTGCCAGAGAAATGAAAATACTGCCTTCGATACACACATGAGGTCTTTAATGTTTTCTATGTTATCTTTCATTAAGCATTTTAACATTGACATTGTTAAATTGTGTTGACAAAAACGCAAATGTTGGGAGCACATCATCTACCCTTAGACTTGTACTCACACATGAGGCTCATGAGTTCAAATGTAACCCTGAATCATTACTGACATCTAAACTGAACTGAATAACAAACAAGAAAATCTCAAGGGAACTTGGGAATTTGTGGAAATATGAAAAAGAAAACCAGGAACAACAACCCACCACCATTTCACAGACACCCTTACTTGAAAAGTATAATCACACTGCCTGATATGAGAATAAACAATGGAACACTTAGATGATGGGGATACCATTCTACACATTACAGCAGAAAAATGCCTACCACTAAGTAAAAGCACAATAGATGAACAAAAGTCACAGAAGAAATATAAGGACCACAAAATAAACTTCACTAAATGGATTTGTTACATGTGTAGCACACTTGAGTATCTATCTCAAAAGTTTCAAAATAGAAACCACATGGGGCTGGAGAAATGGCTCAGTGGTTAAGAGCACTGACTGCTCTTCCAGAGGATCTGGGTTCAGTTCCCAGCACCCACATGGCAGCTCACAACTGTCTGAAAATCCAATTCCAGGGGATCTGACACCTTCACACCAATGCACATAAAATAAAGATAAATAAATCATTAAAAAAATTAAAAAAAAGAAACCACAGTGCAGTGATCTCTACCATCAGTCTTCAATGAACATGGTAAGTAATTTACTTCCTTCAAGGCTATGATGAAAAATAGATGAAACATGATTTTTTTTCTTGACGCTGAAGACAACTGTGATGTTTAAAGTCTTTACAAAATCATTTTCAGGAATAGAGTTTTTCTCTCATATGAGTTTATCCCTATTTCCTGACTTCAAAATGATACAAATAGGCTTTAAAATATTTAGAGCACTAGAAACATGGCTGGGCAGTTAAGAAATGTTCATTCCTAGCACCAAGGTCTAATTTTTGACAACTTCCTGTAATTCTTGCTACAAGATCCTAGGGTCTAATGTTCTCAGAAATCAACATACACATTCACATACACACACAAACACACACTGACATCACATAATTACAATTAAAACAAATCTTTAAACAATTTTTCACTCATGAAAGTTTTTCTCTTATAAGCATTCAGTCCTGTAACAGGTGTTTATACACCTAATGGCTTACTTACAGAGTTTTTCTTCACCATGAAGCAATCAAGTAGGTTTGAAGTCTGAGAAAACAATACTTCTAAGTTGATGGTATCATTTGGGAAGACTTAGGAAAAGCTGTCCTGCTGGAGGAAATATGTCACTGGGGGTAGGCTTTGAGAATTTACATCCACACATGATTTCCAGTTCACACTCTCTGCTTCATGCTACAGGTTAAGGATGCGAAGCTTCCTGTTTTAGCTGCCATGTTAGACACTTGAAGCCATGCTACTTTCTCTTCTTTTCTGCCCCACCCCCCACCAGACAGGGTTTCTCTGTAGCTTTGGAGCTTGTCATGGAACCAGCTGTTGTAGACCAGGCTAGCCTCGAACTCACAGAGATCCACCTGTCTCTGTTCCTGAGTGTTGTGATTAAAGGTATATGCCACCACCAATCAGTTGCCATGACACATTTATGGTAATCCTGTATCTTTCTGAAACCAAGGGCCAAATTAAAATTTATAAATTTGTTGCGGGAGCTCCTTCCACTCCTTCAGCCAATAGCCATTGAGATAACAGCCCACTGGGGCATGGCCTCTTTCTCTTTAAAAAGCAGCAGCAGCCCTTCGCTCACTCTCTTGCTCCCGGTTTTTCACTTATTATAACATTAAGCATGTTACAGGTATACCATATAATCCTACAGATTAAGCAGTTATAGAAAGATCACATCAAAGTATAAAGGATATGTTAAATAAACAGAAAGGGGTGGAAAATGCCCCCAGAAATATATTACATAATGTTTTATTAACCTTGAATTTTCTTAACGCTAATGAGAAAGGAACAACAGTGGCAGAAAGACATTGGATAATGGAAAAGTCTGCTGAACTAAAAATCAACCGGTTTATTTCAAGGATGTGCTGACCTCTCAATGGAAGCCAGGAGATATGCTGCATTGGGGAAGGGGTTTTGTTCTTCTTCCACAGAAGAAGAAAGATTGTGGATACCATCAAAATTAATAAAGGTTCAGCTTGAAGAGGAGACACCTTTTGGAAAGGAGACATGACAGCTCATCCACAATGATAATAATCATACAGGTGGTAAGAAAAACATATAGGATAGGTGGTGGGTTCTATTCTTGTCTTTGCAAGAAAACACTCATCTTCAAAAAATTCAAGAGACCCTGGATATTTGAATACTGACAGATGGAAAAACTTATTACCCAATATGGATCACCAAGAAAATCAAATAGGTTTCGTAAGTAATGTTTATATATATTTTTATTTATTTATATTCATAAGTATATAGAGCTGGTTTGGGAGTTGGACTCTGGCTTAGTCCCTCTCTAATTCCAAGCCTGTTGTTAAGAGAAAAACCCAGAGTTTCTGTCTCATGTCAAGAGCCATAATATGAGACAGAAGGAAAAAAGGAATTTAGAAAACATCTTTGCTTTTCTTCATATCTATCATACCTTTCATTGAATATATGTATGTCTGTATATGTCTATATAATTAATGTTTAAGTTTTCCACAATGAACAATGAATTTTCCTGCAGTAATCGCTGAAGTTTCCAGGAAGAAGATGGGGCCCCGTAACAACTCCGCCTGGTTGATATGACGTCATGATACTGATAGCGCTACTACAAGGCCTGTTTTGGGCACCAGCTGCCCAAGACAGTTCCAACTTGCTTAGCTGAAATGGTGCACATCTTCTACAACATTCTGGTCAGGTCTCCACAAAATACTCAGAGACTATTTCCAATCCTACCAGACATTAATCTTGAAATTTAACCATTATTTTACTTTCACAGGATCCCCCAGAAAGAATGTCACCCCCATGACAGCTGGAAGTTATTCTAGAGGACGACGTCCCCTCTCCCAGCAGAGTTTGTCCTCAGGTTTAAGGACATCATTTAGGGGTTGATTATAATTAGTATATGGTTGAGGGTTGAGGAAGGAATTTTATAAGCTCAGGGATCTTTTTGAAAAAAGAAAAGAAAAATTGGATGATAGATTGATATTTGTGAGTTATTGTTTATAGATAATTACATTGACATAGATTCTTATATATAGGTACAAAGCTAAAGTATATTGAATATTGTATGCATGCATGCTTCTACCTCTGTTTAAAACATTTTTGTGTATTGATATATATACATATATATACCATATTACAGTGTACATTTCTACCTCTGATTAAGATACTTATATATCGTTTGTGTATTGATATATATATTTACCATATTGCAATGTATACTTGTACATTGGTTACATTTGGAGGTCATTGTCCTCATTGCACAGTTGTTAATTCTCTTAGTCTTTAAGTTAGATAAGTATTAAGAATTGTAGATCAATAGTCATCTATGTTTGTCATATTTATAGTTAGACTAATCAGGTTCTTTAGATAAATAGAGATTATATTATGTATAAATAATCTTCAACCTCTTCAAAGAGCTGTAGAAAATGGTATTTAATCTAACTTAGAGTTCTGTGGTATTGAGACACAATCTCTCGTGGCAACACCAATCTATTCCTGAGCTTGTCTTCTTCTTGGCAAAACCTGCCTCTGGGCAAGGAACTGCCCATACCTCAACTAATGACAAAATACATAGTATCCAGAAATGAATAAGCAGAACTGTCAAATCTTGCCAAGACAGGGTAAGATGGTTTTGAAAAATTTCTTGCCTTAAAAATAATCTGTCATTAGGACTAGAGAGGGAGGAGGAGAGGGAGTGGGGGGGGAGGAGAGGGAGTGGGGGGAATGGGAGGGTATGGGGAGGAGGGGAGGAAGTGGAAATTTTTATAAACAAACAAACAAATAAATAAATAAATAAATATAAAAATAATAATCTGTCAGTTATTATAGGCCTTAACCAAAGTTAGTGGCTTCAACACTCAAACATTGCTACATCCACGGCTGTCTCGCCAGTGTAGCAGAAATGCTGACTGTATGGGTAAATATTGCCGGAAGGATTGGGATTCCTGCTTCTAGGAGCTGTGTGTTCCAGGCAGTCCCTTGGCAATCAGTTGTGGTGTAATGCTACCTGAGTCACCATTAGTACTGACTCGACCTGGCTGTCCTTGGAGCCATATGTCTGTCTTTTCCCCTTGTCTGTGTGTTCTTTGTGATTCTTGCATATTGCTAACAGATCAGACTATTCCAGGCAGTTGCAGATACAAACAAGACTGCTAAGGACATTTTTGAATTCTGCTCCACTATTAATTAAAGCCTTAAAAAAGTAGTCAGTTCTGGGAATTGCCAGAATCATCATTAGGACAATTCCTTGATGATGTGGAATAAAAGGAGTTAATCTTAGCAGAAAAAACCTTAGAAGCCTTCTACAGGAAAACAGCATTAGGCATTTATGTGCAACTTAACAGGAGGCCTATGCAACCTTCCTTATGGCCAGACAACCTAGGCTAATTACAACATTTGACCCTGAGAGTTGGGAAGGGAAAGGAGTTGAGATTAATGGTACAAAATGAGTCTCAGACAAGTTTAAAATCATGTCTTTAGAGTTTCCTAGCAGAAAGTTTTTCCAGGAAGATAGCAGCCTTCTTCTTTCTCACTCAGACACACAAGGTCACTTAGCTGAGCCCAGCCAGCCACCTGGTACAAGCTGATAAAGGTGGGCTAACTCAAGAACAATGATCTCTCTAATAACAAGAAAAAAGAAGGGGTAACTTTACAAATGTAAGGAAGCAAAAGTCCTTGTACTCATGCCAAAGCATCTTTAAAGATTCTCTTTGTAAAACTGTTTTATGCTGTTCTTTTCTATTTTATGATCTGATGATGTATGCCTTTGCCAAGTTCTTTGTTTGTAATAATATATAATCCTGCACTGAAGTAAGTAAAACACAGCAGCATGTCTCAGAAACATTGAGAGTGTCTGTGTGTCACTTTCCTCGCCGTATCCTGATTTCTCCTGTGCCTTCGCCCTGATTCCCTTACGGTCTGAGTGGCTCCCTTGAGCCGGTCCGTAGCAAAACATGACTTTGGGAGATTGCCCAGGTAGCCAGTTGTCTCAGTGATTTGTTGCATGTTTTGGAAGTTGTTTGATTGCACTTCCTAATTACTCGGGTAACATTATTTCCCTTCTCAGATCTTCAATGGGGTTGAAGACTAGATAAATGTACTTACTTTCCTCTCATGACTTGGCCAAGTTATTTATTATACAAGACTTAAGCTAGTTAGAATAGGATATTTGTTATTATTGTACATAATTTCGTAGTAGGTTTAGAACTCTCTTACTTAAACAAAAGGGGAGGTGCTGTGGGAGCTCCTTCTGCTCCTTCAGCCAATGGCCATTGAGAAACAAGCCCACTGGGGCATGGTCTCTTTCTCTTTAAAAAGCAGCCCTCCGCTCACTCTCTTGCTCCAGTGACTAGACTCCTTTTCTGGCTGTCATGTAGGATGGTGTTCTGTAAGTTTTTTCCCATCAAATAAATAACCCTTTGAATCCAAACTGGTGTGGGATTGTTTCGTGCTTTATAAATTGACCTAGACATTATATCACAACAGAAAAGGAACTAATATAAATCAATAAAGTTTTATACCTGAATCAGTGTTTCATTTAATTGGAAGAGAAATAAAATCTAAGAGGGTTACATTATCATTTAAATTCATAGTGCAAGTGTTACAGTTCTGGAGGAGAAAGTTATCCTGGCTGTTGAAAATCAGACTATACCTACAACTAAGAAAGAAAGGTATTCTGGATATCTACAGCTGTGTGGAGTAAGGTGTCCTGATTATCAGAAGTGTGGCTATATCTACAACTGTGAAGGGAAGGTATTCTGTGTTGTGGGATTGCCCTCTGTATGCTGTGGATATGTTTTATTAACATTGGTTAATAAAGAAGTTGCTTCAGCCTACAGCAAGGCAGAATATAGTCAGAATGGAAGAGATAGAACAGGTGGGATCAAAGAGACACCATGTAGTTGCTGAAGTAGAAAGACACCATAACACAACTTTACCCAGTAAGTCACAGCCTCGTGGCAATATACAGATTAATAGAAATGGGTTAATTTAATATGTAAGAGTTAGTTAATAAGAAGCCTGAGCTAATAGGCCAAACACTGTTGTAATTAATTTCTGTGTGATTAGTTGGGTCTAGGAGGCTGGGAAACAAATGAGCAGTCTCTGACTACAGTCCTGGATAACTACAGCTGATAGGAAAGCTGACATGACTGTTGGTAAGTTGGGCTATACTGCAGCTGTAGAGGAAAGGTACCCTGACTGTCATGTCAGGACATACCTACAGCTGTGAAGGAAAAGGAGTCCTGACTGTTGAAAAGTCTGGCTATAACTGAAGCTGTGGAGGGAAGGTATCCTGATACCTAGGGCTATGAAGAAAATGGTACCCTGACTATAAGAAGTCAGGCCAGACCTACAGTTGTGAAGGGAAGGTGTATTGGATACCAACAGCTATAAGGAAAAAGGTATCATTGTGGAAGCCCAAAAATGTGAGCCTATTTTCATCCTTGTCTGAAGGTAAGAGAGTTGAGGTTGTTCAAAGTTGTTAACAACAAGGGTGACTACACATCGTAAACTAAAGTGTGGTTTCTTTGTGTTTGGGACATTAAGATGGACCATGCAGGTAAATCCACCTTGACCAATAGTCAGAGAACTCAAACATACTTCTGCTCCTTCTTTTGAATTAAGAGGTTTAACCTAGGGAATGGCTGCCTTCAGGATACTTGGTCTAGGGTGGATTCAATGCCTAAACAACAGAATGTTTTTCTCAAGAATTAAGGAATTCATGACTCCAAGTATTGAAGCAAGTAACTGTTCGTGTTGTCCTTTGTATTATGTCAGAGCAGTCTTTTGTCTTCTTCCCCCTGTTGAATTGGGGTATAAAAGTATAAGGAGAGTAGGCAGGAATCAGAGATCTCTGTGGGTCCAGGCATGAGTCTGGAACCTCAGAGGCAGGAGGCCTGATCCAGGACCTCTGTGGGTCTCGGAGTTGGTCTGGGACATCTCTACCCGTACTTCTACCAGAGAGGCTCTCAGTGGTGAGATATGTCAGATCGTATTTTAGATATTGATGATAGTAGATTTTATTTTTATTTTTTTTAGATTTGTTTATTCAAGTATCCGAAAACACTCTTTCCACTTCCTCCCCTCCTCCCAATACCCCCCCGCTCCCCCCACTCCCTCTCCTCCTCCCTCACCATTCCCAAGAGCAGTCAGGGTTTCCTGCCCTGTGTGAAATCCAAGATCCTCCCCCCTCCCTCCAGGTCCAGGAAGGTGAGCATCCAAACAGGCCAGGATCCCAAAAAACAAGTCCATGCAGACGAAACAATGCCCCAGTGCCATTGTCGATGGCTTCTCAGTCTTCATTTGGACTTTGGGGGCTCAGTCAGCCCCCATGTCAGCCACGTTCAGAGAATCCGGTTTGATCACATGCTCGTTCAGTCCCAGTCCAGCTGCCCTTGGTGAGCTCTCATTCGATCAGTCCCCTTGTATCAGTGGGTGAACGCACCCTTCGCGGTCCTGACTTCCAGTGCTCCAATGTGGGTCTCCATCTCTATCTCCATCCATCGTCAGATAAAGGCCCCCTCTGATTTTGCTTTCCTTGTTCACGATCACCCTCCCTCTGTTTCTCATTTGGACCTAGGGAGTTAAGTCCAGTGTTCCAATATATGTCTCTGTCTCTATCTCCATCCATCGCCATATGAAGGTTCTGTGGTGACATGCAAAATATTCATCAGTATGGTTATGGGCCAAGGCCAGTTCAGGCACCCTCTCCTCTGCTGCCCAGAGTACCATCTGGGGACCTCTCCTTGGACCTGGGAACCCCTCCAGAATCAAGTCTCTTGCAAACCCTAAAATGACTCCCTTAGTTGAGATATAAACTTCCCTGCTCCCATAACCATCCTTCCTCCCTCCCCCCTCCCATTCCCCCAAGCCATCCCCAATCCTCCCCCTCTCCCCTCTCCCTAACCATCTCCCCTTACTTCCACCCCCCACCCCCGTGCACCCAAGTTTGCCTGGCAATCTTGCCTACTTCTAATATCCAGGAGGATAACTATATGATTTTCTTTAGGTTCACCTTCTTATTTAGCTTCTCAAGGATCACAAATTATAGACTCAAAGACCTTTAACTATGGCTAGAATCCACTTATGAGTGAGTACATACCATATTCCTCTTTTTGGGTCTGGGTTACCTCACTCAGTAAAGTGTTTTCTATTTCCATCCATTTGCATGCAAAATTCAAGATGTCATTGTTTTTCTCTGCTAAGTAAAACTCTAATGTGTATATGTTCCACACCTTTTTTAACCATTCTTCTATTGAGGGGCACCTAGGTTGTTTCCATGTTCTGGCTATGACAAATAGTGCAGCTATGAACATAGTTGAACAAATACTTTTGTAGTATGATAGGCATCTCTTGGGTATATTTCCAAGAGTGGAATTGCTGGGTCCTGAGGGAGGTTGACTCCCAGTTTCCTGAGAAACCACCACACTGGTTTCCACAGTGGCTGCACAAGTTTGCATTCCCACCAACAATGGATGAGTGTTCCCCTCACTCCACATCCTCTCCAGCATAGGCTATCATTGGTGTTTTTGACTTTAGCTATTCTGACAGGTGTAAGATGGTATCTCAACGTGGGTTTGATTCATATTTCCCTGATCGCTAAGGAGGTTGAGCATGTCCTTAAGGGTCTTCTGGCCATTCGAAGTTCATCTGTTGTGAATTCTCTCTTCAGTTCAGTACCCCATTTTTTAATTGGGTTAATTAGAGTTTTAGTGTCTAGTTTCTTGAGTTCTTTGTATATTTTGGAGATCAGACCTTTGTCTGATGAGGGGTTGGTGAAGATCTTCTCCCAGTCAGAAGGTAGCCTTTTTGTCTTACTGACAGAGTCCTTTGCTTTACAGAAGCTTCTCAGTTTCAGGAGGTCCCATTTATTCATTGTTTCTCTTATTTTCTGTGCTACTGGGGTTCTGCTTAGGAAGTGGCCTCCTGTGCCTATATCTTGTAGACTACTTCCCACTTTCTCTTCTATCTGGTTCAAAGTGGACAGATTAATGTTGATATCTTTAATCCATTTGGACTTGAGTTTTGTGCATGGTGATAGATATGGATCTACTTTCATTCTTCTACAGGTTGACATCCAGTTATACCAGCACCATTTGTTAAAGATGCTTTCCTTCTTCCATTGTATACCTTTAGCTCCCTTGTCGAAAATTAGGTGTTCATAGATTTGTGGGTTAATATCCGGGTCTTCTATTCGATTCCATAGGTCTACTTCTCTGTTCTTATGCCAATACCAAGCTGCTTTCAATACTGTAGCTCTGTAATAGAGTTTGAAGTCAGGGATGGTAATGCCTCCAGAAGTTCCTTTATTGTATAAGATTGTTTTGGCTATCCTGGGTTTTTTGTTTTGCCATATAAACTTGATTATTATTCTCTCAAGGTCTGTGAAGAAGTTTGATGGGATTTTGATGGGGATTGCATTGAATCTATAGATTGCTTTTGGTAGAATTGCCATTTTTACTATGTTGATTCTCCCAATCCAAGAGCAGGGGAGGTCTTTCCATTTTCTGGTATCCTCCTCAATTTCTTTCTTCAAAGACTTAAAGTTCTTGTCAAATAGGTCTTTCACTTCCTTGGTAAGAGTAACCCCAAGGTATTTTATGCTATTTGTGGCTATCGTGAAAGGTGATGTTTCTCTGATTGCCCTCTCTGCTTCTTTATCTTTTGTGTATAGGAGGGCAACCGATTTTTTGGAGTTGATCTTGTATCCTGCCACATTACTAAAGGTGTTTATCAGCTGTAGGAGTTCTTTGGTAGAGTTTTTGGGGTCGCTTATGTACACTATCATATCGTCAGCAAATAACGAAAGTTTAACTTCATCCTTTCCAATTCGAATCCCCTTGATCTCCTTATGTTGTCTTATTGCTATTGCTAGAACTTCAAGCACTATATTGAAGAGGTATGGAGAGAGTGGACAGCCTTGTCGTGTTCCTGATTTTAGTGGAAAGGCTTTGAGTTTCTCTCCATTCAATTTGATGTTAGCTGTCGGCTTGCTGTATATTGCTTTTATTATATTTAGGTATGATCCTTGTATCCCCAGTCTCTCCAACACCTTTATCATAAATGGGTGTTGAATTTTGTCAAATGCTTTTTCAGCATCCAATGAAATGATCATATGGTTTTTTTCTTTCAGTTTATTTATATGATGGATTACATTGATAGATTTGCGTATGTTGAACCAGCCCTGCATCTCTGGGATGAAGCCTACTTGATCATAATGGATAATTTTTCTAATGTGTTCTTGGATTCGGTTTGCCAGTATTTTATTGAGAATTTTCGCGTTGATGTTCATGAGTGAGATTGGCCTGTAATTCTCTTTCTTGGTTGTGTCTTTGTGTGGTTTTGGTATCAGAGTAACTGTAGCTTCATAAAAGGAGTTTGGCAATGACTCTTCTGTTTCTATATTGTGGAATACATTAAGGAGTATAGGTATTAGCTCTTCCTGGAAGTTCTGGTAGAATTCTGCATTGAAACCATCTGGTCCTGGGCTTTTTTTGGTGGGGAGATTTTTGATAACAGCTTCTAATTCTTCGCGACTAACAGGTCTATTTAGATTGTTCACCTGTTCTTGGTTCAACTTTGGTATATGGTACTTATCTAAAAAAATGTCCATTTCTTTTACATTTTCCAACTTTGTGGCATATAAACTTTCGTAGTAAGATCTAATGATTCTCTGAATTTCCTCTGTGTCTGTGGTTATGTCCCCCTTTTCATTTCTGATCTTATTAATTTGCATGTTCTCTCTCTGCCGTTTGGTTAGTTTGGATAGGGGTTTGTCGATCTTGTTGATTTTCTCCAAGAACCAGCTTTTTGTTTCATTGATTCTTTGGATTGTTTTCTGTATTTCTATTTTGTTGATTTCGGCCCTCAGTTTGATTATTTCCAGTCTTCTACTTCTCCCGGGTGAATCACCTTCTTTTTTTTCTAGAGCTTTCAAGTGTGCTGTTAAGTCTCCAATGTGTGCTTTCTCCGTTTTCTTTAATTGGGCACTTAGTGCTATGAACTTTCCTCTTAGCACTGCTTTCATAGCGTCCCATGGGTTTGAGTATGTTGTGTCTTTATTTTCATTAAATTCAAGGAAGACTTTAATTTCTTTCTTTATTTCTTCCTTGACCCAGGGGTGATTTAATAGTTGACAGTTCAACTTCCATGAGTTTGTTGGCTTCCTGGGGGTAGCATTGTTGTTGAATTCTAACTTTAATCCATGGTGATCTGAGAAGACACAGGTGGTTACTAATATTTTTTTGTATCTGTGGAAGTTTGCTTTGTTACCAAGTATGTGGTCAATTTTCGAGAAGGTTCCATGGGCTGCAGAGAAGAAGGTATATTCTTTCCTATTTGGGTGGAATGTTCTATAGATATCTGTTAAGTCCATTTGATTCAAAACCTCCATTAATTCTTTTATTTCTCTGTTGGGTTTCTGTCTGATTGATCTGTCCATTGGTGAGAGAGGTGTGTTGAAGTCTCCTACTATTAGTGTGTGTGGTTTGATGACTGCCTTGAGTTCTAGTAGTGTTTCTTTTACATAAGTGGGTGCCTTTATATTAGGGGCATAGATATTCAGGATTGAGACTTCCTCCTGATGAATTGTTCCTGTTATGAGTATGAAATGTCCATCTCTATCTCTTCTGATAGATTTTAGTTTGAAGTCGATTTTGTTAGATATTAGAATGGCCACACCTGCTTGTTTCTTAGGTCCATTTGCTTGGAAAACCTTTTCCCAGCCCTTTACTCTGAGTAGGTGTCTGTCTTTGTGGCTGAGGTGTGTTTCTTGTAAACAGCAGAATTTTGGATCCTGTTTTTGTATCCAGTCTCTAAGTCTGTGCCTTTTTATAGGTGAATTGAGTCCATTGATAGTAAGTGATATTAATGACCAGTGGTTGTTGACTCCGGTTATTTTTTTTTGGGGGGGGGTAGTAGAGTGTATGTTTTTCCCTTCTTTGAGTTGTGCTTGTGAAGGGTCGCTAGATGTCTGAGTTATTGTAGGCGATGTTGGGATTGTTGGATTCCTTGGGTTGTGATTTGCCTTCTAATACTTTCTGTAAGGCTGGATTTGTAGCTACACATTGTTTAAATTTGGTTTTATCCTGGAATATTTTGTTTTCTCCGTTGATAGTGAATGATAGCTTGGCTGGGTATAGTAGTCTGGGCTTGCAACCATGGTCCCTTAGTTTCTGCAGTACCTCTATCCAGGACCTTCTGGCTTTCATGGTTTCCATAGAGAAGTCCGGTGTAAGTCTGATAGGTTTACCTTTATAAGTGACTTGACCCTTTTCCTTTGCAGCTCTTAATATTCTTTCTTTAATCTGAATGCTTTGTGTTTTGATTATTATATGGCGAGGGGATTTTTTTTTTGATCCAGTCTATTTGGTGTTCTGTATGCTTCTTGAACCTTCATAGGGATATCGTTCTTTAGGTTGGGGAAGTTTTCTTCTATAACTTTGTTGAATATATCTTCTGGACCTTTGATCTGCAATTCTTCTCCTTCTTCTGCCCCAATTATTCTTAGATTTGGTTTTTTTTATTGTGTCCCACATTTCCTGAATGTTTTGTGATGAGAATTTGTTGGATTTGCTGTTTTCTTTGGTCAGAGCGTTTAATTTCTCTATGGTGTCTTCAGAGTCTGAGATTCTTTCTTCTATCTCTTGTATTCTGTTGGTTATGCTTGTTTCTGAAGTCTCTGTTCGTTTACCTAGATTTTCCATAGCCAGCCGGCCCTCGGTTTGTGATTTCTTCATTGACTCCATTTCAGTTTTCAAATCTTGAACTGTTTCCATTACCTGTTTGATTGTTTTTTCTTGGTTTACCAGAATTTCATTTATGGATTTATTCATTTCTTCAAACTTTTTGGTATATTTCTCCTCCATTTCTTTACTCATTTCCTCAATCTTTTTGTTATATTTATCTTCCATTTCTTTATGGCAGATTTTCACCTCTTGTTTAAGTTCCTCTATTATTTTCATAAAGATCCACTTAGAGTCGATTTCTTCTATTTCTTCTGGAGTAGGGTGTTCAATTCTTCTAGTTTCGTGATCCCTGGATTCTGGAGATGTCATGTTGCCTTTCAGGTTGTTGGAGGAATTCTTGCATTGGCGCCTGCCCATCTCCTCCTCTCTGGATGAAACTCCTCAGCACTCTCTGGTTAGAACTCCTCAGCACTCTCTGGATAGAACTCCTCAGCACTGCAGCAGGGATAGCTGGTATTTCCAGGACCCAGGAGACAAAAGAGCAGCAGCAGTGGGGGCAGGGAGGGGTCCCGTGGAACACCGAAGCCCCTGCCACAGAAGCTGAGGGGGAAGGGGCTGTGCTCTCTTAGGGGACAGACTGCCCCAGCGAGCACCCACTCACCTCTCTGGATAGAACTCCTCAGCTCTGCATCAGGGATAGCTGGTGTTTCCAGGACCCAGGAGACAAAAGGGCAGCAGAAGTGGGTGCAGGGAGGGGTCCCGTGGAACACCGAAGCCCCTGCCACAGAGGCTGAGGAGGGAGGGGCTGTGCTCTCTTCGGGGACAGACCGCCCCAGTGAGCACCCACTCACCTCTCTGGATAGAACTCCTCAGCACTGCAGCAGGGATAGCTGGTGTTTCCAGGACCCAGGAGACTGATAGTAGGTTTTATTTCATTTTGTTTTTCCAGATAAGATCTTACTATGTAGCCAAGGCTCTCCTTGAGTCTTGGTCCTCCTGTCTAACCTTCTGGAGTGCTGGAATTTCAAATATGAGCCACCACGTCTGGCTTTAGATATAAGCCTGAAACAGTGAACAGACGCTTAAAAGAAATCCCACACTAGCTCAGAATTGAGAAATAAATAGTCATTCATTTGGGGGTAAACTCAAAAATCAGAATCCTCTGCTTGACCAGTTGAATCATACAATCCAAAAGAGCAGCCGGTGAAAAAGAAGCAAGGGGAAGGAGAAAAAAAAGGAGCAGATGCAGGTTCGGCTTCCGTGTATATAGTATAAGAGGCCACGCCCCAGTAGGCGGATAATTACAAGTTGTAATACTTCCTACAGCAAGAGTCGGATTGGCCAAAAAAAAAAATTACTTGTTTTTATTTTCTTTTGTTTTTAAGGAAAATCTTAAACATACAGGATATAGTACCAATTTGTGTTTTGATGTTTTAAGTTCAAAACTCTCCTTTTGGCCTGGCAATTACCTTCTCCAATTGCAAAGTGCTGTCATTTATTTCCCCTACCTCCCAGTAACAACAAACTTCTGATGCTTGCCTTGCTAGGAACTTCACTGCTAGTGAACTTTGTCTCCTAGGCTCCAGCTGTTTGAAATGCAGGATGACTCCTGGTCTACCTAAAGTGCCTGGCTGACACAGTGCACCTGAGTCATGATGCTTACAGATTCTGTTACTCTTTGGTTCCTCCACAGATAAGCATTTTATTATGGTTAGTTTATCTTTTGTCAATTATTCTTGATGGTGAGATGCTAATACCTTCAGGTCTGTAACCAAAGGAAGTGCCTGGTACATAGCAGGTGTTTTATATTTGTGGAATTACATTGCTGTTGCTGTTATATTATCATTATTATTGCTGTTGTTGCTATTATATGTATGAGCGTTTTACTTAATACATGTATGTCTATAGAGCACATGCATGTCTGGTACCCACAGGGACCACAAGAGGTTAAAGCTGTGATGTCAGTGCTGGGACTCGAACCCAGGACCTCTGGACAAACAGCCATTACTTTTAACTAATGAGCCATTTCTTCAGCCCTGAACTTCTGTTTTGATCACAAACATGGACCATTGTCTAAATCTACCAACCTGTGCAGCTTAGCTGCAACAAATTTTTGTGTCTAAAGGTGTAATTCTCTTACTCTTACATCAGAATCACTAGCCTGGGCTGTTAAAATGTTAGTTTCTACCCTTCCCAGGACCACTCAGTAAGACTTCTAGGTATAGAAGATGATGAACTGGAATGTCACTTCTCTATGCATTGATTCTATAAACTGAACACATTGAAGTCAATCATTGATAGATGAGAATGAAGCCATGATCACAGTGTGGTTTTCCCTCCTAGTGGGCCACCTCACATGCCACCTTCATCAGGGGCATGAGTGAGAGTTCAGAAGGATGACATTATAAGGAAACTTCCTTAGAGTGTGTGATACGTCCCAATGCCTTCTCATGGTGTGGTCCATCACCACAAATTTGACACATGGAGGGGGGGTCAGCTTGAAAAGGAGACCCCCACATAATCGCTCTTCATTGAGTGACTTGCATGGATGAGGTCAGGAGAGGACACAGGAAAAGAGTGACTCACATTGAGACACTCCTCCTCTCCCGTTCTTGCCCTTCCATCTCCACAGACTCTCTGAGTGGCTGTGGGTTTTATTTTTGTAGAAGATTTTGTCATTGATCTGTCAGGCAGTTGATGTCCTCCCATGACTGAGACAGGATGGCAGTGTGACATAGGATGGCCGTGTGGCAGGAAGACTGAGATAGGACTGCTGTGTGGCAGGACTTCAGTGTGACAGGATGGTAGTGTGACTATACAACTGAGACAGGACGGCAGTGTGGCAGGAAGGCTGTGAGACAGATCACTCTGTAACTGTCTGTCCTGTAGGACTGTATGGTATACCTTTACACTATATGGTAATATCCTTTATACTATAATTAGCAAAAAAACTGCTTCATTTTCTTAAAGACATATGCTGGACCATTGTCTGTCTTTATTTGTGTAGGTATGGTGGTCATAACTACTAGCAAATTGTGATTACTGAATCAACCATTTTCAAACTCAAAGCAGTTGCCCATTGAAAAACTAGGTAAATATTGATGGTACATATTTTAGTTTTCCAAATTCTCCAAAAATGGAACACATCCATCTGTCAGATTTCATTCCTTTGAGTACCCTTTGGTTACTTCCTATAGGTAGAGGTGCTTGGTTATATAAAGAAAAAGCAGGGCATTTCCTTATAATCTTCTTGATTGTTGCCATGTAATAGAAAAGTTCTTTTTAAACCTTTACTATTGACATAAAGTTTTTTATGAAATTCTGAGGCTTTCAGCACATTTCTAATCAACAATTGATCAATTTCTGCATTGCCTTATACTACAGGACCTGGCTGATCCATATGGGATCAGATGTGTGTTATGTACATGGAATGAAGCCTATTCCTGATTGTATCTTGAACCTGAATGAATTATAAAGTCAATTCCGTATCACCTGCTATAAATTCAGTGGTTTCAATATGCAAAACAACTCTTACTGCATATTCTAAACTTGTAACTCTGTTGATAAGTTCCTCAAAATCCCTTAGTATCATGAAAATAGCATATAATTCTGACTTTATTTTGATTTTTGAGGTTTCTCTGTAGCTTTGAACTCTGTCCTGGAACTAGCTCTCATAGACCAGGTTGGCCTCGAACTCACAGAGATCCTCCTGTCTCTGTCTCTAGTTAAAATTAAGGCTGTGTACTACATGTGAGAATACAGTGAAGTTTTAATAAGCTTATTTTGTTTGTTTGACTTTCATCTTATAACGCTTTGCTATTCACTTTTCCTTTTGTTTTCCTCTTTCTTTTTCTGTTTATTGTTACGTTTGAGAGAAAGAATCTGTCTTGCACATGATGACTCTAAGATCCTTGGGCAAACCATCAGCCTGTGTTAGGTTCTTGGTAGCTAGGATTACAGATTCTTGACACCCACTACAATACTTTCACACCAGGAACATAAGACGCTTCCCCTGAGTGCTGGAATTAAAGGCATGTGCCATCATCACCCGATAATTCTGACTTTTGGACAGAATCATAAGGGCTTTCTTATACTTTACTTAAATTATCTGATTTGTAGCCTAACTTTCCTGATTTATTTGCATCAGTATACAATGTAGGGGCTCCAGTAGGAGCCCCAGGGACAATCAATAGGATTGTCTCATACAATGAGAGGAAGGATTCAGTTAATTCTCTTTAGAAATTGAATTCTCTTGCTTTTAAGATAGTTACTACCAATCTCTCCCAAAAAAAATAGTACAAGTTCTTGTCAGGGTTCACTGTCTTCCTATAAATTGTTAATTTCATCATTAGTAAAAGGGACTATAATTTCTGCTGGGTCTATTCCTACTAATTGACAAACTCGGAATTTTTTGTAATTAATTCAGAGGCCTTTTCCACTTAACTTTTTAATTTCTTACTCAATTTACATGGTAAAAATCCATTCTATGATAATATCTTCCTTCTGCATTAAAATTTCTGTAGAGGAATATCTGGAGGGTAATATTACCAGAATGCAATTAAGATTCCAATCCACATGATCCATATGTGCCTTCATTAATTTCTTTTCAATCAAAGTCAATTCTCTCTCATCTTCAGTTGATAATACCTTGGAACAATTTAAGTCTTTCTCACCATCTAAGGTTTAGTTTAAATAAATAATTTGATTATTTTTTTTCTAGTAGTGGTCCGTAGATTGGAAATGCCTCCTAGCAATCTTCAGAAGTCAATAAGGGTCTGCAACTGATCTCTCCTAATTTTCACTTTTGTGTTCTAATTTTCTGTAAACCTATTTTATAACCTAAATAACTGATAGAATCTCCTCTTTGTACTTTTTCAGGAGCAATTTGTGATTCCCCAATGAGGTGAAACTTTCTTTTCTTCTTCAAACATTCTTTCTAAAGCATCTACATTTGTATCAGATAGCAAAATGCCATTCATGTCATGGTAAAGTATATTCAGGAAATTGCTTACATATCATCCAATGGCTTACTTACAAAATATTGGCCCAGGGTAGTGCTATTTAACATTCCCTGTGGGAGAATCTTCTATTGATATCTTTTAGCATACTGAGAATTATTTTAAGTAGGCACTATGAAGACAAATTTTTCTGTCCTTTTCTTGTAAAGGTAGAGAGAAGAAACAATCTTTTAAACCAATAACTATAAGAGGCCATCCTTTAGGTAATAGGGAAGTCAAAGGAATCCCAAATTGTAGAGGGCCTATTGGTTAGATTTGGTCCCATGTTGGATACCAAATGAAGCATGATTAATAAAAACTCAAAGGCAGAAATTGGGGTTCAACCTGAAGGTCAGAGAAACAAAACAACCAGCCACTGGCTCTTACCTCTACCTAAGTTTGAAATGGGTATCCTGCCTCCAAGAATCTCAGAATGAGACTGAGAGCTGTCTCCTCCTGCTTTATAATCCTCTTTAGCTCTGGGATTAAAAGTATGCACCACTACCACCTGGTTTCTATGACAAGTTAATGTGGCTACTGGGATTAAAGGTGTGTCATTACCGCCTGGTCTGTAAGGCTAGCCAGTATGATTATTTTACTTTCCTGATCCCCAGGCAAGCTTTATTTATTAAAATAAGATTAAATACTACTATATTCTCCCTTTTCAGGTGTACAGTTCTCACACTCATTTTGATTCCAAATATAGTTTTTCCTCAACCCAGAGACTTTCGCTTGGCCTTTGGGACCTGACATGGTTTTGGTCTGGTTATTTGAGAAAATGTCTCATGAAAAACACACTAGCTTTGAACCCAATGGCAGGGGAGACTGACCTTGAACTCCTGATCCCCTTGCCTTCATCTCTGAAGTGCTGGGATTACAGACCTTATTACATGGCCTTATGACTTTCTTTTCAGTCAAAGTTTAAAAGCAGGATTGGAACTGGGCACTGTGATAAACATTGACAAACTTGACATGATCAGAGGTTAAAGGATTCGTGATGGAATTCAGTCCTGATACATAGAATCTGTCTCAAGAGAAACACAGGGCTTGAAAGCATAAATTAGACTTGACAATAGATGCCTATTTTGTGTTAAATAAAAGCTTGCTGGCCTGGGCCTGGTTTTTTACTTTGGAGAATGCCTGTCTAGTAGGCATGTTGTATTCTCAACACAGCGTAAAACTGGATGTGGGAACCCAGGTTTCACGCACCTGGGTCTGCTAAGTCACTGTCCTCCCAACTACAAGAAAGTTTGTCAAAGGCAAGCAAATGCATCCTGCACAATATTTCACATGCAAGTTTTTGGGTTTTTTTTCTTTCTTTATGAAACAATTCTAATGGGTGGTAGGTGACTGGATGGTTGAATTGTGCCTAGCCATTATCTCATAGAGATCTATCAACTTCTGTCTCTTCAGGACTAGGATTAAAGCCAAGGACCATGCAGTTGTGTTGTTTGTGATTGTTTGCTTGTTTTGTCTTTTGTTTTCTGTTCCCTGTATTGTTGTTCATCTTAGTACTGGGGAACAAACCTAGGAAATAATCTGCAATCATCATAACAATCAGACTATATGTGTTCTTCATCATCATTATCATTATCATTTTAAATTGATTTTGACAGGGACTCACTATGTATCCCTAATTGTCCTGAAACTCAAAGAAATTGACTTGCCTTTGTCTCTCAAGTGCTAGGTTAAAGGCATTCACCTCCATATCTGGCTTCTTTTATGTAACATGAGGGCCAGCTGGTTGGGGTATCTGTTCCCGCCCAGTACCCCACAGCCGGCAAGTCCCAGAGAAAATCAATCACACAGAGATCTCTATAAGTTATAAAGCTGATTGACCCATTAGGTCAGGCTACTTATTAGCTCTTATAACTTATGTTACCCCATTATCCTTATCTACGTTAGCCTCAGGGCTCAGTACCTTTCTCAGCTGGGCACGTTACATGCTGCCGCTTTGGTGGTCTGCGCAGGAATGGCTGAGGGAGCTTTCTCCTCCCTAGCCTTATCCTATTCTTATTGCCCCGCCTCTACTTCCTGTCTGGTTGACCCACCTATACTTCCTGCCTGGCCAATCAGCGTTTTATTAAAATACATTATTGACAGAATACAGATAATTCTCCCGTGCCACTTTTAAAGGGAGAGGTTTTCAGTGACTGAACAGGCTAGCCTTAAACTCACTGTGTATCCCAAACAGGCATCCACTGCTGATCCCCATTCCTCAGTCTCCTCATGGCTAGGGTTGTAGTAAGGAGCCAGTACTCCCAGTTTGAATATACTTCATCAGTTTTTAAGACATGGCCTCCCTTTAGCTGAGTCCTGCCACATGCACCAAAGGCTTTTAAAATGAAAGCTAATTGAACCCATTGATGATTGTCCTTGACCCCTCCTGGCCATGACTACAGTTGTACAAGGAATGTGGGCAGGTTGGGAGTAGGACATTTCCCTTGCCTTCCTTTGTGGGCCTTGAGTGGTGGCTGGGACTTTTCCATGAAAAAGGCAGGCTCAGCACTCAAGTTTCCAGGTATTCCCTTCCTAGAATGGTTCTAAGAAACACTGGCTGGAGCCAGATTGTTGATGAACTTAATGTGGGTACTTCTAGGCATCTTTAACTAATGACTGTCAGAGAATTTGCAGCTGTGTGAAAGATTGAAGTCCAGTCCACTGATGAAATCAGAATTGAAGCATCTTTGTGAGTGTCTGAACACCAGTCAACTCAAGCACCTGTTTTACATTCACATCCTCATGGAGGAATTCAGTCCTGAACTTCCCAGAGCTCTCCCAGATAATGTGCTGGGAAATCTACAGACCCTGGTCATAGAGAGCTGTAGCAACACTGAGTCCCAGTTCCAAGCCACTCTGCCTGCCCTGGACATCTGCTTCCGGCTTATAGCCTACAATTAGAATGGAAACTAGTTAGCTGTGTGTTTTATGGAGAAGCTACTGTGCCACACTGCCAGACTGAGAAAGTTCAGATAAGGACTGAACACATGCCACAGTAGAGCCTTAGTGCTGGCTGCCGCTGCTTCCTAGACCATGGGTGACTTCTCCAGGTCTGTTCTAAGTTGAGACAGGTATTGAGGAACCTAAAGCCATAAGGCCCATTTCTCAAGCAATTTCACTGAGATTATATTCTTGGAATATTTCACTCTGGGACACAGTAGCCACTTGGTTTTTATAAAGGAACTCTGTAGTTAATGTTGGGTGGGCATTTATATAAACATTTACAGAAATGTTGAGTAAAGGAAATGTTTTGAATTCCTTATCTTAAACAAAAGTTTTATTATATTTGATAGAGGAGTCATTTAATGTGTCTTGCAGAGTGAAAACTTGCCTTTATTATGCTCCCCTGGGTATTACGCCAACAAGATGACTTTGCCAGTAAAGCCACTTAATCTGCAGACATGGAAACCTAGTCCAACTCCCAGGAACCATGTTAAATTACAAACTGAGAACCAACTCCACAAACTTGTGCACTGCAATGAGTGTTTACTCCCATCACACACACTAATAAATGAAATTTAAAATAAAGAATTCCCTGGGTCATCCTGGGACTAATTTTCCTAGTCTCCTCTGCTGAACAGAGTCAGATGGGACATCCTGATGGAGACGAGTGAGTTACCAGATCTGGACTAGATGGAAACCTGCAGCCTAGCTTCCATGGAGGAGAACATCTAACCTGAGTACAGATGAGAACCGTTGGGAGCCTCTGAACTGGGTTTGTAGGGAGCTCTGAGTTCAGACACTATCAAACCTGCTTTGAAAATCACATGTACTCAGGCTGTGGTAAATTGTCCAGTATGATTGAAGTGTACTTTACTTAAGACATTTTTTAACTAATTTTTAAATTAGTAGTAATTTATCAGATACAAAAAGTCTGTTAACCTCAGAAAAAGACCAAAGTAATGCTTCTTTCATGTATAACTGGTTGAATTACTGTATATATTGGGCTTCTTTATAGACAAAGCATAATGTAGAATTCCCTACTGTGACAAAGATGGTGTCCTCCATAGAGGAAATTTCCATCACCCACATTCTCTAACACCTTATGAGAGCAGGTACAGCTGGGGCAGAATTACATACAGGAAGGAGAGGGTACAAGCTGCATCTTAGGTGAGTGTCTAACCCTCTGTCCTTGATTTTGGAAGTAAACACTTGGTAAGATCCACAGTCCATTGCAACACAGGAAGACACTGTCTAAAAAAAGACAAAAACAATAGAATGGGATCCCCAAGCTGTGTGGTCGTGCTGGACTACCTTGCTTCTGGAGCTCCAGCCAACCATAGAATGATTCATTCTCCTGCACATCTTTGGTTTGAGAATTAAATACACCAAGGATAATTGAAAAGGGTGTTGGCCTTTATTTGAAATGTAAATAGATAAACAGATTTGGTAAGCTTCCCCAAGAGAAGTAGATATAAAATTATAAATACACTAAAAGCATATCCTCAGTGTTGTAAAGAAAAATCACTCAAAGCTTATTTTGATCCCAGCACTTCTGTCTCCACAGATAGCAAAAAAACTCATCACCAGGTTCTAAGCAAATGGGCATTAAAATACTGGGAACAAGTGGGCTGTGTGCTGATGGAGACACACTAGCAACCCCACAAACTCAGCACATTTATGCTATGTAATCAAGGATGCACACAGTGCACATACTCTCCCTACACTAGGGCTTCCATTCCCAGTACCAGAAACAACCTTATCCTACTTATGGGCAAAGACAAAGTCTGGTCTCCACATCATAGAAAAAGGATTGAAAATAGACCCATCAGTTTCTTGTAACAAAGGAAACTTTCTTCAGCAGCCTTTTGACCCTGAGCACGAGACAAAGTTGCTTGAATCTGACTCTAAGTATTGTCAGGGAGTCATAGCATTCCAGAGAGGCAAGATACGTCTCATGGGTGAGCTTACTCAGCTTGGCTGTGTGATGTAGAAGGTTCTTCAGGATAAGCAGAGAGATATCATTCTGATAGAAATTGACCTTAGTAAGCTGGGATCACAGGCTCAGGGCAGGCGTGATCACAATAAAATGGGACTCCCTCATGCCACACTTCTCCAATTCCAGGGTTTGCAGGGTACTTGTGATTCTCTCAGAGAGAACCCCAAGGGGCTTAGGGCATAAAGCAGACAGCACTACATCGCTCAGGTTCAGATGTCTGAGCTCACAGATGTTCAGGCTCTGGCTCGGGTAACCCAAGTTTGTGAGAGCCAGCAGTCAGTGATGGACAGGGTCTCCAAGGGGGTCTTCAGGTACCTAGGGAGAGATCAAGGGATTAGTTATGCCAAATGGTATTTGTGAAGTGTGTGAAGATTTCTCATTTGCCCCACATAAGGAAAAATGTGTGACATGTATTCAAGCCAACACTGATTTAGCTGCAGCCAAGATACAGTCTACATCTACAATTTTGAAGGTCTCTATGGCAGTACGGATAGATAAATCCCAAATCTTCAGCTTTCTGCAGAATAAATGAATGAAATCTTTTCACTGCTAGGCCCACTGCAACAAGCATCTGTCATGTTCATTGAAATTGGCCTTCGTGATTTCAAGATCAGTTACTATCATTGGCTGTTTTTCATTCATGGGTAGTGAGCAGTCACCTCCATGGGTTTCAGCCCTAAAGCTCCAGAAGTCAAAGTGCACATTCATCAAGTCAAGCACTCTGAGTTTTGACGTCCTGTTTGTAAAACAGGAAGAAACCCCGGAAGATAAGACAAGATACACTGTACAGTCTACTTCTTATCCACATCTCATATCTGCTTTCACTTCCAAGTCTTTGCTTTTTCCCTTTGCCTAGGATCAAGCCCAAAGTCTCATACTTAGTGAAAATGGGTCTTTGCCATCTGTAGCCCAGTTTCATTTTCCTCCATTCCATTCCTATCAACCCCCAACTCATTCCACCTGTGTCTGTGAGCATGACAGGGAGAGGCCTATTCCTCGGTAGCTATGTCTACTCTAGTGTCCTCCACATTTGCCATTGTATGCCCAGATGGAGTAGTCCCTGTCCCCAGTCATTGTTTCTCTGCACCCACAGAGCCTTCCTCATCCTACCTGGGTCCTGCTTACCTGGGATGAACCTTCCCTGTAATCAACACATCTAGTCCATCAAGCAGAGCTTCCAAAGTCTCCAGGTGGGGGGGTCTTTTATCAGGGCTCCTGCAGGAAGGCATGGGAATGGCCAGGCAAGTACCATGGCCCTCCGGAAGTTTGTACGTCTGTCAGTGAAGGCACCCTCAAATATCGTTGGGAACAGCCCTACAGGCAGGTCCTCCAGAGTAGAAATGAACAAGGCCTCCTCCCTCAGCGGCCTCTATCTTGCCAGCTACATGAGTCTGGGTGGGGCCTGGTCACCCAGCCTGACTGGTTTTCAGAGATAATGATCCTGAGGAAGCATGGCAGCAAAGATACCATTCAGAAAACTTAGGAAGTCTTTCTTCTTCTCATGCAAGGACCTCTCTGGGCAAGATCATGCTGTGGTGATTATTGAAAACCTTCAAGGGCCTGCCTTGAAGACTTTCACTCGGGGTTCAAAAAGAGAAGCCACAATAAACATAGAAACTAAAGTCTGATGGCCGTAGAAAAAGAACCTTCTCTCACACGGTCTTTGTATTCATGTGCTCTTTATTTTTTTTCCTTCCTAATAATTTATAATTTCTTTGCTCTAATTTTCTGTCTCATTTCTTATTCCAATTCTCTATTATAATACTCTGTTCTAATTTATTCTTGTTCTAATTACTATACATTCTTTCTTTTTCTTCTTCTTGTCCATCTTATTTCTTCTCAATCTATTTATTCTGCCATTAGAAATTCCCAAGCAACATATATATCATATACTATCATACTATCATCATACACTATCAACTTGTTAGTAATAAAAAAAATACTACAAGGAAAATTCTCAGGGTCATAGGCATTCTTTGAAGACATGTAGCAAAACTTATCACCTACTTTAGCTAACCAGCTGTAACTGTGAAGAGGTCCTGGCTGTCTTTTAAAGGGAGAAAACTAAACTATTGAGAGATC